>NW_009915030.1:0-40567 GCF_000696875.1 Nestor notabilis | reverse complement strand
AATACAAATATAATAAATATAATAATAATGTAAATTTATTTCCTTATGTAAGCAATTGATATTATGACATATATGAAAATATGATTTTTTTAATGTCATTTTCTTTTTTCTTATTTTTTCTTTTTTTATTCCAGGTTTTATAACCAATCCACAAACTAAATAGTTTCAGTTTTTGTTTAGAGTTGGTTTAGGTGTCTGGCCCTCGTATCCTGGCATAATCCTCTAATGTTTCATCTGTGATCACAGTTTAAAGCCAAATGAAACACTGTTTTCATTGGAACCGTTAGAGAAATCAAGCAAATATTGCCAGTGCGATTAAGTTTCATAAAATATAGATAAGAAACCTGAATGTTTGGCCTGGACCAACCTGACATTGTCCCAACAACATTTGTAAATGAGGGCATGCAAACCAGCTCACAAAGGTGGTAAGAAAAAGAAGGGAAAAAATAGGTAAAAAACCCAGGAAGATTGCATTGTTGCTATTTCATGATTTCTAGCTTGAGCAGCTTGGGTACTTAAACCAAGAACCCTTATTGTAGGTAATTAAGCTCTCTACCCACCACAATATATACTGTTTACCACAACTGGCAGCAAATTAGTCTCTTCCAAAGGATGCAAAGTTGTCAAGTTCTTCTGAATCCCCAAAGTCCTTCCATAGCTCATGCTCTCTAATGTGAAAGACAAAGACTTGCAGGACCTTGCCTACTCTCAGGTGCTGAGACCAACACACTTGCTTCTGTTTATTCCCAGAGCAATTGCTAAAAATCGAACAACAGTAGTTCAGGCTAGAAGGAGTAAATTACAACATTTCTTGCATTCTGGCAATCGGTAAATGCTTTGTATATTTTTTCTTGAATGTGAGACTTTTTTGCTGTTTAAACCTTCCCCACACACACACTTTACAGCATGTCTATAAAAGAAAAAGCAAATGGAACAAAACCCTGCAACAACCCTCCCCAAATTCTTCTGCTATTGTTTATGTTTACTGATAAAAGATATCAGTACAATGAGGCTGGAAGTGGTGGGAGTCTTTTCACCTTCTAAATTTATACGTCCTAATTTAAAGTTCTTTACTACTCTCTGACAGAACCTGCCTCTACATATTGCCTCTATGGTAGATATTGGCTGCTAAACTTAGTTACATGGAATCATGCCTGAGTTATGTACCTTGAGTGGGCTGTGAGAATACTTCCTCAAGTATGCCTCATCCTTTTGATTTCTTACCATTTTTTATCCTTATGAGGATAAATATACTTTGAATAGTACTTCAAGGGACACAAAAATAAGTCAAGTCCTTTATTTAAATATTTCATTGTGATAGCAAAGTGGAAGGTGCTTCCAATACTTGGATCAGTTCCTCATATCCATAACAGACTAGCAGGAGTACAAAATACGCTGGTGTAAAATCAGAAATTTCCTTTTCCCCCCTTTGTTTCTTTAAACTAACTTTGCCCCCTTTTTTTTTTTCTTTTTATTATTAGGCAAATGGAAAAAAAAAACCAGACTTACAGAAAACTGTCCTGAAACTAATGGTCAAACATGATGTAATTCATAAATCAACATGAATAAGGAAGAAAATACTGTTACAGTATCTACAAGGGTTAAGTTACAACATATACCAAGAATGAGAGTAGGAGTGTGAGCTTTAAAGGTGAAACTAGATTCATGATGTAACGTAAAATGCTGTCTATGGTTCTGATTTTTTCAAAAGAAAAATTACTTTTTTTTTCCAAAATCCAAGTGTTGTTTCCAATCAACAGCTGGTAATATGCCATAGTAGAATCCATGAGATAATGCTATTTTTTTATCAGCTGTGCAGAATGGAAGTGATTCTTTGTTGTAAAATAAACAAAATGGTGATAAAACCTGCAACAAAGCTAATAATAAAATTTGAAGTATTTGCTCCCAACCTGAACAGATCTTTGACACAAAGAGCACTACTGTCTCTTGCTTATGCAAAGGTGGATCATGTGTTACATTCCTTGGCACTCTTATGCTCAGAAAGACCATGGCTGCTCTCAGGAAAAGACCAGGGCAGAGGCATTGCTCAGAGGAAGGAAAAATAGATGCTTCCAATGATGATATCTCACATGCCAGCATCAGCACTCCAGAGTTGGTGAGGTAAAGCAATGTTCACCTTTATGGTCACCTTTCTAGTCAGCACAAACGTCTTTGCATCTGTGGAACTCAATCTCTGGAGCTTGTTTTGGGTTTGGACAAATGTCACCGTGGAAGTCTTCCAGGGTAGGTACAGCAGCTCAATGTGTTTTCTCAGCTGCTGCAACAGGGCTTTGACAGTCATGCTCATCCAGGGTGGCATTTGGCCAGAGCAAGGAGGTTCTTTTTAATCTTTATAAATGTGCACTTTATTTTTAAAAGCGTGATGGAAGAACTCACTTATTTATTAAACAGTGAATTATAGGCTGTATGGTTGCCACCTTAATCACTCATATGTAATCATTCTTACTAGCTCCATGGGTGTGACCTTTTCTAAAATAATTTCCATGCAGTAATAGCAATAAGATACTTAAGGCAGTGCATTTCTGGGAATCATTGCACTTCTCAGGTGACTGAAGTCACTCATTCTTCGTCCTCATGCTTCACAACACATCTGAGGCATGAAATTATTCCCTTCCAATGTGATGCCTTCTCTTACTCTTATTGCTTAAGTGATTTTTAAGGATTAGTGTGTTAAAAGCATTGTGAGAAATTCAGGGGGGAAAAAAAAGGGCGGTAATATTTTGCATTAAAGTTATCAACCTGATCCACATTTCAGTGATTTTATTCCAGTGAGTGTCTGGATCTAATATACATCCATGGCATGTGCTAGCAAAAATATGGAGGGTGCAGTATCTTTCTTGACAGTGTGCTGTAAACAAAAATTGTGTCATATATAGCACAAACTACTAGAACTGATGAGGTTTTGTATTTACAAGAATAAAGGGAAATGCATTTCTCTATCCATTGATGGGTATTGCCAGCTGTCTCCTATATGCAGGTACCATTCTTTGTTCCCAGGATTTTATGCATTCAGCTGTGATTTCTCTCTAAATCCTTTCACCATATCTTGATTGATTTGCAGACAGAATACAAATTCTCTTGAGACAAATGTATCATTACCATTTTAAATTGTAATCTTTTTCAGAAGATGTTGTTGGTTATTTGCCATTAACATTTGAGAACAAAAGGCTGGAGTTTTAACATTTGTTGTAATACTGACAAGCTACAACAGCCACCCTTGGGGTTTTTTTCCCCGTATAAGCATCTAGTTGCAATACAAGGAAACAGCGTTTGTTTCGTGTTCTCTGCAAAACAGTGTACGCAATCACAGAACATAGCTTCTGTGCATTTATTTTACTGTAAGCAAGGACTGTAATAGGCCAGCATGCATTTTAGCTAGAGGACTAGGGAAGCAACCCTTCTTTTGGGGTTCAAAAGCTCTCAAAACAAATGTTTTGGAAAGTGGTGTATTTTACTGAGTCATCACTTAGTAAAGTCCTTATTTACAAATCTCTGGTGAGCACTGCTGTCAAGATTGAAGTACTATATGTATCTGCATGCTCTGATGAAGCAAAATTTTAGCTGTTTCCATTTCTGCTTCAGTGACAAACTTCATATATTGCAAGAAAATGCTAGAGCTATTAATAAAAATAAAAGATCTCTTTGATACCCAAGGCTGTATCACCAACCCAACTGTTTTGCAGTTTGAAATCATGTATATATGTACTCAAATATTTATCAGTAATACCTTACAGCATCAAATGCAGCAAAACTGTTTTACGCTTTTGTACAATCCATCATTCATATACAGATAGCAAATACCATGTGGTAGGTAATATACAGAAAGTCTGTTTAAAAAGTAAAAAGTAGTTTTTCCTAAAAAATCTGTTATTGCTAGCTATTTATGCTCCTCTCTCTCCTGCTCTACCCAGTTTCAAAAAACTTTCATATACCAGGTAAAATGGCAAAAATGAAGTGAGAAAACATGATTGCTTTTCTGTTTCACTAAGTAATTTCCTTCATTAAAATCAAGATTTGTCTACACTCCTTGTTTGATGAGATCTGTAAATTTTTATAACATGTATTTTATCTATCTTTATATATAAGACATGATCACTAATCTGCTTACAGCATTTTTCCTCATGAGAGAGGTGAAAAGTATAATCCTCAGCCTCAACAAGCTGGTCTCTTGTTTTTTACAGGTGAGAGAGAGCATCCTGGAAAAGGCAAACTAACACAGATTTTATGTGCCATAATTTTTATACATATGCTATGTGTGTGTTTTACCTGATAATAATGTCTTGCAGGACACAGTCTTTGATTAAGGACAGGAAAATGGTCAAAATTCTTTTAAGTTTGTTCTCTAAGTTATTGCATCAGATTCCTTTCTGGGAGTTCCACTGAAAGATTCATGATTGTTTGTGACTACTGCTGGTGACAGTTCTGCTTGCAATGGGCAAATACATTGCCTTTTACAATACTGAAGGGACTGGGAAATAAATAGCACACAGGGATCAGATTCTCAAGAAACAGGGAGGAGTTGTGCTGGGCCAGGAAGGGCCAGTGAGGTATTTACAACATCATTTTCCCCTTTTCTGATTATTTTTTGAACTAATAGGTAAATCATATCTGTAGGCATATGAGGTAGCCTGTTTGTGAATAGCAGACTCACTGCATTTCAAGCAAATTATACTGTTGCGGCTTTTCAGAAATTTTCATCTTTTTTAACTCACTGGTTTTGAAAATTAATCCATCCTGCTTATAGTTCAGAGAAGGAATGGAGTTGTTACCAGAAAATATCCTTTGTCTGATGTGTTCAGCCTGAGTATCAGGAATAGAAGTAATGAGAAACTTCGTAAGGTCTCTGGTTCCACTGTCCTGATCTTAATGGTTTAGAAGGCTTGGAGAGGACTTTCATCTTCTAGGTCTAAGCTGAATGGCAATTCTAAACCCTATGTATCTGAATTATTTGCCTCTTACTGCTCTGAATGACCACAGTATTTAATATGCCATGGGTTGCTGTGTTATGAAATGAGCACAGTCACATATAGCTAAGTGGTTAGTTTCTATGCTCACCTGGGAGAGGTTTGGTTGATATATACATGTGTTTCACATGTGCTGGTTTCTGGAATTTTGATGCAGTGGTCTTTGGCTTGTTCTTTCCCCATTCATATTGTGTCTATTTAAACTCCAGATGTGAACAAGAAAAATTAATTTCTTCCTATCCCATCTTTTAATACTGTCAGGTGAATATGAATCTCAGCTCTCTGGAATATATTACACAAAATTTTTACTACACAAATATTTTAATTTGTTTAATGATTGTTAATACTTCTATAGCTGTGAACATAAGCATATTTTTATTTTAGGCTTTTCACAGCATGTTACATCTCCTGGGATGTGAATTTTCTGCATGTCATTTTATAATCAATAATGGTTGTTATTTACATTTTCTTTCTGGCCATTTAGGTATAGTATGTTATCTTTTTCATTATTCCTTGCTAGAAAATACCAGAATAATTTTATTTGGAACAACTGACATTTTGATAGAAAAAAGTACTCAGTTAAGTATTTTTAAACGATTCTTAGTTTGTTTTTCTTTTCTTCGTAATACCAGGTATCACCTTTGATTAATAACAATCATATATAGGTTTTTTTCCTCTTATCTTGGTGTCAGCAGTAATTGGAATCCATATCCATATCCTACCTTGCAATCATGCTGCAAAAGGCTAATAAATTCCCGCTGAGTGTGTTACTTGTTAAATTTAGTGCATTACATTCAGGGTAATGAATAAAAGCAGTGGGTCGTTACTGTCTGGTTGGCAGAGGAGGAGTAAGAACAGCCAGACTCCCCTGAGGCCCTGAGCAGGCTTAAAACTGTGACAGGAAGAATCAAGGGACTCCCTTAGCATCACAGTTCAGTTTGTCTCCCTTAATTTCCTCTTCTACCAAGATTTTAGAGGAAATGGAGGGAGGTGAGATAATCTACAGAAATACAAAATACACTGTGCTTGTATACCAGTACTCCCTGCTGCAGATTTTCTTCTAGGCAAGCGTGTTTAAAAGTAATGAATCTGTGTTAAGCGTTGAACTGATGACAGGTTTGACTTTGCTTTAAGAGATGCATGTCACATATATGTAATACATATACATATATAAAAAATGTACATATAGATGTATGATTATAACCAACCAATGTAACCCCCTGTTGGATTGCTGACTGATAGAAATGAACTCTCAGACTTCTCTTTTGGAAGTCTGAGCATTCATTTGGCTGACACAGAAATAGCTGTGTGCCTCTACCTGTGGTGAGAAACAATACGTACGTCAGTTCTGAATGTGGACCTGGCAAGTTCCTGAATTTTAGTTCCTCCTGGTATGCAAATTTACAGTGTTAAAATTACGAAAATTACCAAAGTAATGTAAAGGAATAACTGAAGGAATGAGACATAATATAGCCACAGTAAAAGGACACACAAACCTATTTTGATGAGACTAATAAGGAGTGTAAGTAAGTACTCCTTCTGCAACCTCCTTTTGGATTTTTCTGTGCTTCTGAACATGTGAGTGCACTCCCCCATCTTGAAAGAGGGACTGGCTTAGGCCTTTCCCATGCTTATGCAAGCACTGAAGTTAGGGGTGCGAAGAAACTTACATGCCCACATGTGGCCCTGCAAGAGGGAAGTACCGCATCCAGCGGACCCATCAACCCACCTACAGTTGGAAAGATGCTTTGGAGCCTTTCTCCCTCACCCACATAGCGTCTCCCTATTCCTTTGCGAGATCTTGAAAGCGAGTCTAGGATGACCACATTCAACCTCAGTATTTTCTGGGCCTATGAAATGACAATTTTCGGCAAGATTTGGACATTTACTGAAGCTGCATTCTTTTCAGGGACACCTGCCAGGGCCAAAAGTCTCAGCAAACCTCCTGAACTGAAAACGCTGAGCAGCTAGTGAATTAGGTAAACATGTATCACGTAGACCCCAAGTAACTACATGTTTTATTTTCAAATTATCTAAAATCCAACAAACATAACAAAATTACAGGGGAGATCTTATCTCTCTGCTGCAGTCAGAGGCAAAGATTTTATTTCTTCAGGATGTTATCAGTGTGCGAATGCTTTATTTAATCCTCCTAAAGTAGTACTTTTTTTTTTAACAATAAAGAAAAAGTCTTCCTCTTATCCTTTGACTGTAGGGGCAGATTTTAAAAATTACAGAGGAAGCATAACTTCTATGGGATAAATCCATCACAGGATTCTGGCTATCTAGGTCTTCTTCTAACTGTTCCTGGAAACACCTAGAGTTAAAACTCAGATCTTCAAATCATTCACTAAATTCATGCTTGGCCTGAAAGTGCTGGAAGTCTATATGCACTTGCATTTTCATTAGTAAAGCTCTTTATATGACTACAACTCTGTTTCTGAACATGTCTTGACTGCGTTGCACAGCTAGCTGACTTGGCCAACTTTGGGAGCTACAAAGTGGATGTTCTTGTGCCCCTTGCAAAACCAGTTTTGGCCTGCACAGCACACCTAAGTAAGGAGATTTCTGCAAAACACAGATGGAAGGTGAGGTCCTGAGGAAGCGTCGGGCTCATTCTATCCATGGATAATGGTACTGCACAAATGCTCTGGAAGAGAAAAGGGCTTTAGGCAACATGGCAGGAAACTCCTAGCAAAACTGCAGCCAATTTTGGAGATGCATTGGCAAATGGCACCTGCTTCTATTTCACCTCTTCCTGGAGTTTAATTTCTGTGGTTTAATTTTTGTTGTTTAATTTCTGTATTTTTTGTAATATTGTAGCTTAATATTTGCCGAAATAATTTGTTTCATTGTGAGAAAAATTTTGATAGAAAACCAGATGGAAGATAAACCATGAAGTCCTTCAACCTCCCCATCTACATGTGAAGTGTATTAGGATGTTCCTTTCTTTTAGGGTTTTGAAGAGTCTGGGTTTAAAGTCAGATTAATTTGTTTTATAAAATTACATACATAAGATAGCATTGGACTGTATATTCAGTCCAAGAAGTACCTGTGTTTGACAGTTCAAACACAAGAAAGGCCTTTGTCACCAGAGGGAAAAGCAAGATCCTGATAGTACAAGATAATGCATCAGCCCAGGTTGATAGAGCTTAACATAAAAAGCAGTATTTTGTTTTAAAAAACAGTAATGTTTTGATATGGGTGATCTCATACAAAATGAAATATTTGGTGTAATCTGATGTTTTAAATAAGAATGTGGCTCGTGCTGCTGCTAGGAAAAACTCTTTCCTGAAATTGCCGTGTTTATTTTCCTAACCTTACAACATATCCTGGTTCAGTCTGGCAATCACATTAAAAATTGAAATGACAAATAAACTTTTCTAAACCACAAACACACGTGAACATGCTTATGGAGCATATGTACCCATAGAGAGAGGTCATAAGATCAGTTCTTCAGGAGGATAGTTCTGGCTTCTGATGTGGTCTTGTGGGAAGTCTTCTAAGTAGTTTTAAGTAGTTTTCATTAGGGAATTCAAACAGGTCCCTGATTCTCTCCTCGTTGAACTGGAAAATACTGCAGATGAGTCCAGATACTCCAAAGAAATACTTCTGAACCATCACAGAAAGTAGGCTAGAAATATCTACTAAATTCAGAACAGCTCCACATTTCTGAGACCTCCAGTCCCTGATCTCAGGTCAGGCAGTGGTTTTGCTCTGTGCCAAGCACTGACATTTGTTGTTGATAGATTTTTGTTTCACCTTCTCATGTTCAACTTTCCTTTGAGCTGGAACATTTAGTTTGAAGATGTCTGAGTGCCATGGATAGAATCATCTTTAATCTTCTTACCGTCAGAAATTCTACAGGAGCAGATCCAGGTGCAAGGGTTGTTGATTGGCTAGAAGTGTTTTATATCAACCCATTAATTTTGGCAGAATGTTTGTGGGGTTTGTTTTTCTTTTAATCTGTGCTATTTTGTGCACTTCTCATCTCTACCTTTTTTCCATTGCTCTGGGGGCAAAATAAACTATGACAACAATGTTGCATGTAACAGCTCTATGTAAATACTTTGATTGTTTTAAAGGCCCATTATCTGACATGAGGACTTCACGTTTCTCAAATATTTACTTTACTTTCTGGACAATGTGTGCCAGTGAGGTCTACATAAGTAGAGCCAAACCAATATATCTGGAGAAGTAATCAGCCAAAGTACTGTATTTGCGTCCTTTCCAAAATAACAAGTCTGTTGCTTCTACTGCCAAGATCTGGCAGGTAGCTTTAAGGAGATT
Source organism: Nestor notabilis (assembly GCF_000696875.1). Classification (NCBI taxonomy): domain Eukaryota; kingdom Metazoa; phylum Chordata; class Aves; order Psittaciformes; family Psittacidae; genus Nestor; species Nestor notabilis. The sequence goes on along the minus strand of NW_009915030.1, from coordinate 31,292 downwards.
AATGGCCCTAGTGACTGTTATTATTGGTGCCTTTTTTTTCCCTTCCTACCCCTAAATTATGACATTCCAAATGCTTATTTACTGAATAGCCTGAATATACTGAGAAAAGACAGGCTAGCATACAGGATGTTGTGATCTGACCATATATTTATTTGTAACTTTAGGTTCTTTAAGGTACTGAGGGAACACAGCCCTCTAAAGTACTCGAGGGATCAGAATCAGCTGTCCTTTCAGAGGCAGTCTATCAATCATATGAAGGTTATTTTGGTCCTGCCAATATGGTAATGTGTTTGCTGGAAGTTGACTCACTCACTACTGATGAAGGTGGAGTTGAAGTTACTGGCAAGTCTCGTACGTAAGTTCTTCATCTCTAACTTGCTTTGATCAACTAACATTGCTGCCAGGATGAGATCAGATTGTTCTTATCATCAGTTTTTCTTCTCAATTTGGTGGTTGGTTACCAGCTGTATTCTAAATACTCTGGAGTATTTTCTCCTATGAAAACTTGTGTGATAGGGTCATAGTGTGGGAAAAAAATAGATGAAGTCATATTATTCGAATCCTAGTTGAAAAAATATCCAGTGACCTGTGTTCTGTTTCTTGTCAAAAACTAAGATGAACAAATATGCACTGAACCAGTAAATAGGTCTGTGCAAGTACTAGGAGTTCCTCTCCTATTTCAGCATATATTTTTGCATGTGGAAAAAGACTTTGGTCTTCCGGAAGCCTTTGTGTAAGCATATTTCCTTGGCCACATGAAGATGTGTCTGTGGCTACTGGCTGAATAGTTTAGAGAGCAGTATACCAAAGCAGGTGGAGATATACTTTCTGCGGTTGGTTTTTTTTAAAATTCATGCATTTTTCTGGGTGCTTTTCTTTTACACCAAGCTTTACATACTCAAGTCATTAAAGGACAGTCTTTAGAAATTCAGTTAATAGTTCCCAAAGCACGGTTATCTTACCTAAAGATCTTCTTCAAACTTTTGTATTGAAATTCACACAAAGCAAGTAATGCCTTTTATTTCACTGTTATTATTTCTGAGTCTAGCTGAATTCTCTATTTTAGGGGTTTTTTTTATTAATTACTCTTTATCTGGGCCCTGAGTAGGCCTTAATGGCCTTGACCAGCCCCACCTGCAGCCCTCATCCACACCCCATCTGTGGGCCCACCAATTATATATGAGCTCATGCCCTTACTATAGGTGATCTTGTAGTCTGGAGAATTTATTTTGGGTGTTGAGTTTTGGTTTGTTGAAAGGGTGTTGAGGAAAACATTAAGTTCAAGAGTGTGGTGGGTACAGCTGCATGCGAGGGTTCTTTAGCAAGGGGATTTTGCTGACAAGACTGTTCAGAGGTCTCAACTGCAGAATACTTCCATCTCTAAGAAACTGTCTGCAGAAAATAGTTGTTTTATCTGTAGGTGCTTTTGTTAAGTACTGTAGATGTGTTATGTGTTCCACTGCTCTTGTATACTCTTCTATTATGGAAGAAAAAAAAGGAAGGAAAATGTCAACTTATTTTATTTAGATTTTTCCTTCCCTTTCTTTTTAGTGAAAGTTGTGGATAGAAGAGGGAATTGATAATGGAAAACTCTATTTTAAATAGCTTTTTTTTTTCTTTGTGGCTTATTTTCTCCATTAAATATAGGTTTTGATGTATCTTAGAAAAGTAAAAAGTTATAGTTAATTTTGTTTATGAGGATATCTGATAGAAGTATGAAAATGTAAAGCCGAAGGGATCTAAAAGGGGATAAAAATGAAGAAGGAAGACATTTTAATAACTCAGAGAACTGCTGTTATCTTAGAATGAGTAAATTCTCACTTGACATTGAAACACAAACTAGTGTGCTTATGGACTTTCTGGGCCTTGTTAAGGAGTCTAATGAGTTTTGCAAATGAAAATAATATAGGTAAAAGTTGGGGAATAGCTCACACTAGTGGGTCTTCTAATGATGTCAGCAGACAAGGAAACCCTCTCTATAAAGTAGCAATAATTAAAAGAATCAGTGTGACTTTCAGAGTGAAATAGGAAAAAAAAAATGGCAAAAAGGAGCCTTGTAAAACCTGAATCTGGAAGAGCATCTAAATATACCTCTGAATGTTATTTCAATCTACAGCTGGAGAGTTCAGATGCAGATTTTGTGACCAGGCAAACTCGAGGTGCTGAATGTCTTCTGGCCTAACAGAGGAAAGCACAAATATGGCCCTTGATTACTTATAAAAATCATCATAATTGATGCTACTAATGATTCTTCTTCCAGCCAGTGCAGAAGAGAAAGAACACAGCACTGGAAAATAAGAGATTAGTGGGGGTGGGGGAGAGAGCTATGTCTATCCCAAAAGGAAGTAGGATGTTCTAGCAAGACAAGGAAAAGAACTGGAGCAGTCTTCCTGAAAATATAAATATATAATAATAAAGAAAAATACTAGAAGCAAGGGAAGTTCTTTGTGAGAGACTCTTGTTCAAAGATAGATTCATGTAAGCCCAGGTCTCATACTAGGTTTACTTTCAAAACAGGGATTTGAGCCCAAAAGAGGAACAAACGTGACAAAGGCTTAATTTACCTTGGGCTCGCCAGGCATCATCCTTACATGTAGGTAAGTGGTATTTAATTAGTGGGCATTATGTGCTTATTTATTTATTTATCTAATTTTACAATGACGATATGTATGTATGTATAATGGAAACTATAATTCAACCCTCAAAGATAACTGTATAGAGTGAGTTTGAAGGATAAGAACAAGGTTAACTCAGGGAGAGAAAGAACAATATAGATATCAAGTTCTGATCTGTGATTCCAAAAGCTTTTTTATAAAAGGAGAAATGATGATAGTTGGCTAGTCTTGAGACAGCTTTTTGGCTAAAATTTTTTTCTTCTGGCTGAAAAACTTGCTCAGAGGAGAGCAGCATGGAACTGGAAATTAGTCTTGGAACAGGAAGCTTAGAGTTTTTGTAAGAGCTCTGTAATCTTTCATTGTAACAGGCACAAAGCTGAGTTGTTTGATTACTTGATTGTGAAAAGATTGTGTGGTTGATTTATATTTGCTTCTTAATGATTGGCCTTGTGGAAACCCGAGTGAGGCTACCCGTCAACTTGAAATGCAGAGATTATGCCTTGAGAAAAATCAAACCCTTATATCAAACATCTGACAGAAATAATCTGCCCAACATGATTTTATTATCCTGACACTTTATATTAGCATGATACATGCTCAGCTATAGATCTGGATACATAATATTGTAAATTCAAATGTTTTCCAGTATTTTTTCCTGATGAAAATATCTAAAGCTAGAAGGGATAGTACTGGGGAAGCCTAGATGATAGCTCAAACTTATGTAGTAGTAGTAGTTCACTACCAAGGTTATGATGTAACACAAATGTTCTGCTGGGCAACTGCTGTACATACAGATAGAGCTGTCTGATCATGTTGTGAAGGCTTACACCTGTTGTCCAGATTCTGAAAAACATTAAAGCACACATAAATCTATATGGACTATGTTCTTCAAGTTTCTGTGGAGGTATGGTCTTATTTAAGAGAGAACCTAGTACTTGAAAATATTATTTTTTTTTTTTGAAGCTGTGCTGTATACTGTTAATATTTGAAGATCCTGCCCCATTAGAAAAGGATGGACCATTATGAAGCCTATCTGTATTCAAATGAAAGATTCTTCTTGAAGTAACATTTGTGACTCAGTGGGGGGAAAGACATATTTGAAACTTTTATCATCCACGCTGAAGTGAGAGACACCATTTCAGCTGGAACCTACCTATCTGACAATGGTTTTTAAAAGGTAGTTTGGCTCATATATATTCCAAACCCTGCAACGAAATAGTGAGAAATATCAAGAGAATGGGTTTGGACCCAAAATTAACTGCCAATATGCTGTATTCTCAGCAAAAAAAAAAACAGAATTAGAGATAAACCTTGAGAGAAATTCCTGAGTTAAATAAGAAATGTAGAAGGGTATAACCCGTCATAACAGCTTCTTTTCTGAATTGGTGGATAAGTTGATAAAAATGGTTTGTAATGAGTGTGTATACTTGGTGAGTGAAAGGGAAAACAGAAGTGAGCATATTTAAAAGGAGATATAATCAGGTAGTTGTATTGGAGGGGAATAATAAAGTTTCACAAAATAAAAAGGAAAACATGAAAGAACAAAATATTAGAAATGAACTTCCACTTGCTGACTATTAAGGCAAAGCTAAAAGCAGTACTGAAATGTGCAATTCAGGGTTCATGCCAGTAAAGGAAATTAAGAAAGAATAAGTACTAAGGCTCTGGTGAGGATACACAAACACAGCGCTAGCTTCTTGCATTTGCAGATATAAACCATTTTCCCTGTGCAAAGTTGCTTCACATCCCACAGGTTAGCACTCTAAAATACCAAATGCCTTATACAGGCCATATGTTAGCAGAACACTCTCCTCTTTGAAGTATATTAGAAATGCAAGCATGTGGAAATAGGTCTGTCTACATCATCTGTTAGGTGCATAAAGACCAGTTTCATTACTGATTGGAACTTAGTGACACTAGCAAATGGCATTTACAAATGTTACAACTTCATTATATAGTTTTGATAATTCTTTAGAAGATGACCACCTCCCACCATGTGGTGGGGACTTCAGAAGCTCACTAGGAAAGCCTCCACCTCAAATGTCAACATTTACTTTCCTGTTTCAGCAGCTACTTCACATTTTTGAGGAAGATGAATGGATGTAGTAGGACAACATGCTTTGATGGTGTTTAAGTCAAGGGGATGCATCACATATAAATAAAATATAGGCAAATATTTTGGATTAATTGTATTGAAAGACAGGTGTGTTCAAGCCTTATCATTAGCTGTTTTCTTGTTCCTGCTCTGCAGTCTTTTTTTTTTTTTTAATTAATATTCTTTCACAAGCAATCAAAATATATAACTGACTTAGTACTGTAGAGACTACATTATTAATGTGATTTCAGGGGAAAAGTTTAATGATAAGAGAACAGAACCTGTTCTGTTCTCTTCCATAGGATTACTGTAACTGTGCACACTCGTTGTTTCCTGAGGTGGCAGCCTTTCTTCTGTCATCAAAGTCTAGACAAGATCTCTGCTCAAGTTTATGGCAAGAAAAAAAATCAGAATAAAAATGACACTGAACTGCATAAATCTTGATTTCAAATTAATGGTTGTGGAGGAAGGGAGTATGGTACAGCGGAACTTGATGGCACATGCGGTTGAGTTGTTGGGGGGTTTTTAACCAATACTGCACTTCTTATGTGCTTATTTCTTCTGACCAATTAATGTTTGCATGGGACAGCTGGGGAAATGAAAGAGGAGTGCAAGGCATATGTTACATCGTCGCTTTCCTCTATGAGCAGAATAATGAACTCTGAAGTTCCTTTAGATTTCCTGCACATTGTCTTTGTTATATAGGTTGCTACCTGGTTTTGGGGGGGGGTGTGGGGGGGTGTGGTGGTTTTTTTAACCAGTCCATTTTCTAAAACTTCATTTTCCCCCGCTGAGGAGAAGTAATTCATAAATAATACCTTAACACTTTAAAGAACATTTTTCATCTCTGCTGGTAAACCACATTTTAAAAAAAATACTGATCACTACATCCATCATCTAGGCAGAATATCTGAAGAAGAGAAAGGCTAAATGACTTGCAAAAAAAGCAAACAGAAAAACTGCAGTAGGAGTGGAAGACAACCACGCACAAGTCCAAGGATAGTTTGTGTCCCTTTGTCAGTACTGTAATTCTGAAATCTAGGAATAAGTACTACATAACCTCTTCTCCTCTGCAAGATGTCTTTTCATAACACAGCTAAGCTTGGCTCTCATAGCTCTTCCTCCTGCTTAGCTGATATAGTTTTAACGTTTTTAACCGTATGTGACAAGAGAACCTTAACATCTATAGATATTGCAATTTTAACAAGCCTGTACTGATGTTATTAATAAAAGAATTTGGAAGACCCCACTGCTCAGTCTCATCTTTGACTGTACCCACAACAGTAGATAAAGTTTCTTCGTAAGCTTAATTACCCAGTAAGAGAATAGAAACATTGGAAAAACTATTTTACCTAACATTTAATGATTGAAATGACTATTTGCAGGCACCTAAAAGACAGTAGCAAAACAAATAGTAAATAATTTTTCATTCTGAGGAAATTTACTCTTTCTGTTACAGAAAGCAGACAATGGTAAATGCTATGTATTCTAACTTAAAAGAAGGCTTTAGTGTTATTTCATTTGATATCCTCAGGCTTCGAGCTCAAAATGGTTTTGACATATGACCACGGTAGGGGGAGCAATAGGATGAATGTCAGTAGGGACAGTTGCAAGGTGCAAAGTTTAGGTAGGAATAACTTATCATGCAAAGGTGGGCAGGGAAATAGCCAGGTAACTTGTCTGTGGAAAGGGACCTGCAAATTGCAGAGGATAAAATGGGAAGTAAATATTATGCTGTTGAAAACCAGGAAAAGACGTGCCAGGGTGTATCAGTAGGTTTGGTTTATAAAATATGTGCATCTTGCAGAACAGGAAGAACTGTAACTCCATTACTGTGTTCAGTCTTGTGCACTGCTCTTCAAGACCTGTTGAAGAGAGCCTGGAATAGAACAAGGCAAAAGAGGTCTGGATAATTTGGTTTGCAGGGTAAAACTATGTAGTTTAAAGAAGAGGAGTCTGATGTGAAACATGAGATTAATCTCTGAGTATGTTAGGATCTGGAGTTTCAAAATTTCATCATCTCATTAAAGCATAAAACATTCGTAGCTGTCACATTCTTAGCAAAAAGCAGAAACTAGTTTTATGGATACCTTGCTGGGTCTGCAGACAACCTGAAACACCGGTGCAGAGGTGTGGCCTGTGCATTTCACCCTGAGCATGGAAATCTCCTGTCAGAGTAAAAGTCATGGGAGCATTATCTGAGGTGTGCTTAAGATCTTGTCTTTGCAAATAACATAAGGGGGTGAACAGGGTCCTTCTGCACCTGTTTGTAATTAGCTTTGCAACAGTGTTAGCTTAATTAAAATTTAGCAACTATAAGATAGAATCAAGAACAGATAAATTAATGCACTGCTAGTGGAAAGCCTACTGAAGCAAATATGTCTTTTCCTATTGTCTCAGCATTGATATGTGTCTGCATGGGTATATCCCAATGAAGCAGGTGCACGGGTAACTTCCATATACTTCTGTGGGCTGCATTTGGTATACTAGGACATTTCTTGCTTTCTTTGCGCTCGAGTGTAATCAGTCTGAGTTATGTCAGCTGAAAAGCTGATGCTTTATATTTAACATTTAAACATGCAGAAAGAATTCATGAACGTTAATTGGTTTAATCTGCTGAGACACTGGGATTTAGTAAAAAGCTTGTGTAGAGGTGTCAGGACTACTGGCTACTATAAGCAGTGGAAGGTGAGAGGGAAGAATGTGCAAAGAATCATAGAATGGTTTAGGTTGGGAGGAACCTTAAACATTGTCTAGTTCCAACCCCCCGTCACAGGCAGGAACGCCTCCCACTAGACCACAATGCTCAAAGCTCCATCCAGCCTGGCCTTGAACACCGCCAGGGATGGGGCAGCCACAACTTCTCTGGGCAACCTGTTCCAGTGTCTCAACACCCTCACAGTAAAGAACTTCTTCATAATATCTAATCTAAATCTACCCTCTTTTAGTTTAAATCCATTCCCCTTTGTCCTGTCACTACTTGCCCTTGTAAAAAATCCCTCTCCAGATTTCTTGTAGCCCCCTTTAGGCACTGGAAGCTGCTCAAAAGTCTCCCCTGAGCCTCCTCTTCTCCAGGCTGAACAAGCCCAATTCCCTCAGCCTGTTTGCATAGAAGAGGTTCTCCAGCCTTCTGATCATCTTCATTGCTCTTCTCTGTACTTGCTTGGGCAGGTCCACATCCTTCTTATGCTGGGGGCCCCAGAGCTGAACATAGTGCACCAGGTGAGGTTTTACAAGAGCAGAGTAGAGGGGTGTGATCACTTCCCTTGACCTGCTGGTCACATTCCTTTTGATGCAGCCCAGCTTTTGTGGAATAGATTAATTTTTTGTATACATTTTTTGTGACGAATTTTAACATAGTTATTATTGAACAAATAAATGTGAGGTTCTTTTAGTTCAGAAGGGAAAATTTTAGTTATCTTTCACAGAAAACCAGTCTTTTTCTGTGAAGTTACTAGAACGCTCTCAGGATTTTTTCCTTGCAGAGGTTTCTTAGTAAGCTTTCATTTGTTCAGTGAAACACAGAGAGATTGTCTAAAGGAGGATGGAACAGAAGCTGGGTCTGAGTAAATTTCTCAAATGAGCATGGTGAGGTGAGCAACATTGCCAAGATGTAATTTGTAGTACATATATATGACAAGATCTTGTTTGTTCCATACTTCCGTTTCAAAGTGTAGCAAGTTGGTTAGAATGGAGTTAATAATGAACAAAGTTGTTCCATCCTATCTATTATTTTGGCATCCCTATGCTGTTACTGCATGCTGGTTTATCTCCTGCTAGGACAGTCAATTTCCTCTTTCTTACTTATCTGTCTTCTCTCTGTTTAATCTGAACCAGGATCAGTTTAGATTCAAATGCAGGGACAGTAAAAACAGCTTGTTGGGAGCCTTGAATTTCCTTAGGCTATTCTAATTCTGGTGAGAGGGTGTTCAGGAAAATCTACAGCAGATATATTTTAGGTGTGTGTGAATGTGAGCAGGTTGCTGTATGTATATGTGGCCCCTATATTGGCCATCACACTCAAGTTATCTATTAGCTTCAGGTTGAAAGCTAGAGTCTGAGAATTCAGCTTGCAAGGATACAAAGAAGCAGCCTACCCTTGTATCTCTTAGTATGGTTCATGTTTGCATCCAGTAGTAAGAAGAGCTGGGCAGTGTTTGGTCCTGTGGCACTAGTGTTGTGCTGCAATTAAGTTTGTAGAATGACAGCAAGGTGGCTGCAGATGGCCTGGATTACAGATATGAAAGGGAGAAGCTGTGAAGAAGGAAGGGCCTTTTCAACAAAAACCTGAGCTAAGATAATAGGAGTGTGAGAGGTTGAAAAGAAACAGGTTTCTAGAAACCCTTTTTTGGGATGACAAATATTATAGCATGTTGTGAAGTGCTTTTTAAAGTATCAGTGAAGCAACATGCAAGGCATTTCCTGGAGCATTTAATCACATGTAGATTAGATCATTACAGTTGTACAAAGATATTTCATTTTTGCCCTTAAACAAAACTTAGTATCATTCTTAGGCAATGAACTTAAGGCAGAAAAAATATTATGTGGAATAATTCCATGAAAATACATATTAGTTTGAAGGCATTGTCAGCACTCATTTCAGAACTCCGTTTATTTCACAGTGAACTTTGTGCATGTCTGCAGGGGGTATAAAATGGAAAGATAGGGAAAACAATTTAGTAAAGTCAAACTGTGCCAAGCATAGATGCCTTGTCACGCATCCTGCGATGGGGAGTTTTGTCCTTCCATTTATGCCAAATGTCACCACTCCGGTGAATGACATAATATATGGTGCTGAGTTCACTCTAGTCTTCCTAAAGAAACTTTCTCTGCTCCCTGTTCTCTTTTCTTTTGCTAAAAAAGAAGTGCAGATATAACTGCCATTTGGCCTGATAGTTGGTCCTGCTTCTCCTACAGTCCAGTGCTGAACAGCCATAGAGTCGTAGAATCAACTAGGCTGGAAAAGATCTTTAAGATCACCCAGTCCAACCATTACCCCAAGACTGCCAAGTCCACCACTAAACCATGTCACTGAGGGCATCATCTACATGGTTTTTGAACACTTCCAGGGATGGTTATTCCACCACTGCTCTTGGCAGCCTCTTCCCATGACTGATCACCCTTTGGGGAAGAAATTGTTCCTAATATCCAATCTAAACCTCCCCTGGCACAGCTTGAGGCTGTTACCTCTTGTCCTACCACATTACATGGGAGAAGAGACCACCCCCACCTCACTACAACCTCCTTTCAGGTAGTTGTAAACAGTGGTACGGTCCCCTCTGAGCCTTCTCTTCTCCAGACTAAACAACCCCAGTTCTCTCAGCTGTTCCTTATAATGCTTGTTACTTGGGAGAAGAGACTGACCATGTGCTAATACACCACCTGTTATCTGTAAGAGCCAGTCACTATTTTCTCAGCCTTAATGGATCCTCAGACAGAGCAGGTGGGATCCATCTTGCCTACTTTCAGGCACCTGTATTGTGCAGTGCAAGGGCATAGGACAAGAAGAGCAGGCGAGCTTGGATTTAAATGCCTGTGCTGAAGACACTTCCATAATCTCCCAACACAGGGACAAGATGATGGTCTTGTCTCTCTGAAAATGAAGTAATGGACCACTGCTGCTTATTATTGAGCTGTCCTCCATGAGACCTAATCTGAGTGGGCAAGATTTGAGGAAGGAGAGGAAATGAGGAATATTTGACCAGTTCCCAGAAGTCGGAGAAAAGGAAGACCAGGAGTTAAAGGGATTTCTTCGAGTTGAGAAATTGAAGGACTGAGAAGCCAGCAGCAAAGTTTCTGTCCACCTATCTCCATGGGAAGGAGGGAAAGCTGTGGGAACACAATAGACCGTGTCCCTTATACAGGAGATGAGACAGGATTGCGTGTGCATAAGTCTCACTTGCTATAGAGCTAGTGTACATGGCTGCCTACTTGAGCCTCAGATAAACCATGATAGCTGATGGGTAGGGTGGGCAGGCAGCTTTATAGAAATAAGTGCTCTGCCGCATGTCCTCCTCCTCTTCCTCGTGCCTCTTTGGCATGGGATAACAGCTGTACATCATTCCTCCTCTGGCCAAGGTCAACCTGAGGAGGTCTTCTTGGCGAGGCTGCCATTAATTAAGCTCAAACAATCCTGTGCCACTGTTAGTGATATTGTGAAGGCATCAAGAGCAGTGGCCCAAGAATCTGATTTCAGTCCTCCCATCCATTTGAGCTTTTTGCTACAGGCTGAGGCAGGTACAGGAGGCTGTTTCATTGTGTGGCTGTGGATTAACCTTTCCTACTTTACACAGATTTTTTGAGTGAATAAACTGTCACACTGCATTCTCTCATATTTGGGGGTTTTTTTAGTTATACATTTGTATTTTTGTATATTTTTCATTTCAATAATAAAAGTAGGCAGCTTACACTTGCAAAACAAAGTATAATATTATTAGAAAATACTATTTTCATAGCAGTACTTCTATGCAGTACAGTTGCTAATCCTGTATGTCAACTCATACTTAATTTTCCTCCGTGTTCAGTGGACAAAGCGTTAAAAAAGGAGTAAAAAAATATTTTTACTCAAAACTGTAAGAGAGAACTTTCCTTGACATTCTGAGAAAACCCTTGAAATATTCATGTTGTCTTGCATTGACAACCCTTGAAATATGCATGAAAAATTATACAAGGTACAAGAAAAAACACACACCACTGGCAACTGGATTCTTTAATTTAAAAGACAAGTCTTTACCTAGCAAGTAAAACAAGAAGATAGTAAGAACTAGAAGTGTCCCTAATAACTGTCATTTTGGAGAAGGCTGACTGCTGGATGCTTTTCTCTTTGTGAACCTGCGTGAACCTGTAACTTCCAGCTACTGGAGAGCTGCTTCCTTCTGCTTCCACAGGTGTTACATAGTACACAACATGCACTTAAAATACCACATGGAGACATTGCTTAGCAAGCACTAACCTAGTTGTGAAAGAGCATCAGCTTCACTTCCTCCAGCCAAATGTAATTGTTTTGCTGACGGTTAAACCAGTCTGTTGAACATCCAGTTGTCCAATAAAAGTAATCATCAGCCAGGATAGCATCTGATAGGTAACTTCTCCCAAAACAATGAGCATAATATTCAAACTTGTGCCATGCTCTCAAAACAAACCTCATGGAAAAGATTATCCTGCACGTTTAGGACAAGTTCTTCCCAGAACTACAGGAACAGCAACAGATTGATAGCACAAGTGCTCCCTTATCGTTCAAAAATGTGGCTGCCTTTACTCCAAAATGCCATCCTAGTTTTTTTTAAATGTTAGCCTATGAATATGATGGGGGAAGATCATAGAATTGTAGAATCAACTAGGTTAGAAAAGACCTTTAAGATCAAGTCTTTTGAGAAGAGAGGCGTATTTTCCTCAAGAAGGCCTTGTCAGCATAGATTATAAGGCATGTCAATCTGTAGGAGGTTACTAATGAGTCTGCCAAAAAAGTGATTCCCAAATTAGACCAAGGGAACTAATGGTATCTGTAATCATGTTCCTTGTGCAATTGTCCTCCAGCCTCCGAGCTCACCCATTTTCTAACTTACTGTTTGATCTTGAGAGGCCCACATTGACAGAATGAATTTAACACTTTTTTTTTTAAATAAGAAGGGCCAGATTTTCTTGCTTGTCTACTGCCACGGACAATAATGATGCTCTTGTTACAGATGTCCCATGCTGACATCTCCTGATCTACTACTCTGTAGTATAAGATGTTGCCAAGCAGAGCAGCTTAGCTGACCATCTGCAGCTGGCTCTGAACTTTGGGCAGTGGTTTTAGGAGAAGTTATCCCAAGGAACCTTCTTCCAGCTGTGTTTGTGTTTGTCCCTTGCTGTAGCTTCAGATGTGTCAGTCACTGTTTTGTGACCAGAGCCTGGCTTGGCTTCAGCAGGCTGGCATTCTGCAGCTGTCCTGGGCCCTGGCAAAGTACCAAATATACCTCCAGATGCCCCTGTGTTGGTAACCACAAATGCAGCATGCAGCACCAGTTCCACTTGGGTGGCTGGTCTGGATAGAGGTACTGTGAGTAGGAGAGGAGATGAATTATTGCGTAGCAAGAGAATAGTCAGGGGAACTGGTAAATATGCATTTTATTTGTTGCTGTGGTTTGCAGTATACGGCACGTGAAATTCTGCAGTGCTGATGGGCTGGCAGAGAGAAAAGGAACATGGAGTATGATCATGTAATGCTTAATATCAAGATAATCCCCACAAATATGGAAGCAATTATTTGCACTGTAGATGTGAGCCAGCTGGCTGTGTGGCCATGGCTGCAGCCTAACATTAAATATGCAGCAGTTACTGAGCTGCAGCTCACTGTGAATGATATACCTCCCCATTATGTCTTCTTGTGTAGACAAGCCCATAAAGAAAAAAAAGGAAAGGATAGAAAAGCTGAGCTGAGTGTACTGTCTGCTTGAATGCTTTCAAAAGAGCTCACACTAGTCTGTTTTGGGCTTCAAAGATCTTTAATTTTAAAGTTAGATTTTTTTTTCTTATGTTTCAATCAAAACACTTATATAAGGTTGAAGCATATGCATGCAGTTACAGGCTCCCTTCTAGATGTCTCAAGATACATACATACAACAGAATATGGAAGTTTACCATGCTTAGGTGTAAGTTACAGTCCTCTGTACATAATAAAAGTATTTTCCTTATGATAAAGAAAATTCAGTACTGAAGAATATGTATCTCTCTTGTTCTACTTAACTGATCTTTTTGCAGACCAAGACATTGCTTAGATTAAGAAAATTATGTATAAAATGTATCTTACAATCTGTGTATGGGAAAAAATAATTTCTAAAAAGATTACATATTGTAATAGCATAGTTTTATATAATACTATCAGAGTTACACTCATTCTGAATGTAGAGTTGTAGTCACGGGAGAAAAGAATAAGACAAAGGGAAGTGAAGATGATAGGAGTTTTCTGGGAAATTTTATGCATTTTGTGGTTTTTTTCCTCTCTTTGTAATAAGTTCAACCATCTCCATGATGCATAAAACCAGTATGTAATCAATTTTCTAAAATTTTAGTAAATTTGAAGATCACATCAGTCTTAATGTCACGCATCTGTCTGAAATTCTTTACTTTTCTCTTGATAAAGGTAATGGCAGGAAGGGAAGTAATTTTTTTTTTTCAATTTTTCCCATTGCCAACATTTTATACATAACATATATTCAGTGGCTCCCTATTCGTGTTTTGGTGTGTTGGGGTTTTTTTTTAATATAATTTTAAATTACTACTGCTTGCATGTTTCTGGCTGTAGTAGGGAATACATATACCTATACCAATGTCATTATTAACCTAAAAAATCACAGACCTCAAAAGCATACGTGATAATTGAAACTACTGACAAAGTTTCAGTTTGAAATAAGTAAATATTTGTGGGGGCACTTCCACATCAGCTGATAGTTATCTGGTTCTTACACTGGAATTTAAATTAACTGCCTGAAGGCAGTGATATTAATACCCCATTTAACCCATGCTGCTCCACGCAGATGCAGGCCAGTGCCCTTCCTATAGCAGGGCACCACAGCTGAAAGCAAGAGCAGGCAGGAGAGCAGGCAGAGCTGGCTAAGCGGGGCTTACGGCAGACAGATGGGGGACTGGAGCAGCCAGAAGTGTACGAACAGGGGCTTGCAGCAGAGTATCTCAGAGATGGGATGGGGAAAATAGCCAGTACTCCCACCAATCTCACCCCAGCCCTTGCTGCCTTAGTGGGGCCAGAAGCTGATTGAGCAGCTCCTCTCCCAGCTTGTGTTAGGGTCCACCACTAAGTGTAATCAAGCAGTTGCAGGTGCTCAACTGCAGTGAATAACTGATGGTTTTGTGACATCCTTCCCACTGTCTTTCCTCAAAGCAAGCAAAGACTGGGGTGTTGGCAGGACTGTTATTAGCATCAGTGATGGTGTAGGTGCTGGGTAAGCACGGAGTCAGGATTTGATGGCATTTTTGGGGCCAGAGGATAAGTCAAGTCCCCAGTCAAATTTAAAAAGACTGACAAATCAAACAGTACTTTTCTTGCTAAAATGTAATATGTGCATGCACAGTAAATGCTGCTTTTAAAATGTGGAAATGAATTTACTCAGTGTTTGGTAGTTTCTTGCTATTATTGCTATGTAATATCTATCTGAGTTATGGCAGGACAAGTACTGGCAACAAAATTTTGTTTCCACTTGCACAATTGTAGGAGTCATAAATTGGTGGAAAAGGATATATTTATTTTTTTTCTCTCAAGGGAAGCTCTTTCCTAATGTCCCATCTAAAAAATCTATGGCAAGGATCCTAATGATTTCAGAGGAAACTAAATGGGGCCCTTAAGAGCCTCTTAAAAAAATACTATAAAGTGTTATTAATGTTTATCTGTTTTGGTAATATCCCTTCTGATAGCTTTTAACTTGACTGGAAATAAGCATTTTAAATTACTCTGCATGAAATGAAGGTTATCGTAGACAGATAGAAATTAAATGGATTCATCTTTCTTCTATCAGTAGATGTGTCCTTTCCCAAGGTGTAAGGGTTTCAAAAAAAATAATTTATCCCTCTGTTCCCTCTCTTTTTTTTTTTCTTCTTGTTGCATCAAATATTTATTGGCTCACAAATTTTTACTGCATATGCCCTATTGAAAACTCACTCCTTTCCTAGATTGAAAAGTAAGAAAAACAACTGAATCTATGATTTTTGTGTCAGGTTAATAGACAGAGATTATAATCTGTAGACTGGAATACAGTAGCTGCCTGTGGTCTGGGCTATGGTGAGGCGTGGGTATATATCCCATATACCTGAAGCATGTAAAAACTTAACAGAGCTCCTAATTACTCTGCCATCTCTTGCTGCACATTAAAACCTGCAGTTCTAAAAGACTATAGCTATGACTGCAGGAAAGAAAAGAAAGTCAGAAAAGAAACAACGTAAGTTGTTGTAAGTGAGGAAAAGAGGCTAATTCTTGGCAGTTTAACATAGGTCTTGTGATCTGGTGGAAAAAAAATGGGCCTTGTTCCCTTATTTTTCCTTATATGAAGAAGTCACAATTAGAGCTGAACGTCCAATATTTCTCCTAGCCTGGGATCTGCAAAGCCATATATATATAGTCTTCTGGACATTAGGTATGAGTATAAATTCTTATGTTAACCTGAGACAGGTAAAGCCACTAATTACATAGAAGGAAAAAATCACAGGCAGTAAAAGATGAACTGCAAAACCCCTGACTTATAGATTAAGCTAAAACGTAGCTGGGTGCTCTCTGAAACATGTCTACCTGGTGTTATGTTTAAGGCAATAGCTTGCTGTAAGAGGCTGAATTAATTGTTTTCTGTATGATGGGTGAAATCTGTCAGAAGAGGGTACTTGCTCTGCTGTAACCCTGGGTCAAGTGCCAGATGAGTGTGTGGCGCAGATTGTGTCTGACCATGGGAGCCTTCACTAAGTGCAAGACAACCTCTGTCCTTATCTCTGAATGAGATAGAGAAGCAAAGAGCAGGTGCTTCATCTGATAGTGCCTGTGCTGTGGGCTGAAAGATGTCAGACATTTGGCTGCTGGATTTCAGGAAGTAGTTCTACCAAAGGGTTTGAAGGAACCTGAATGGGCATGGTGTTACTGTAACTAGAAGGCTGAAGGTCAAGTCCTGCTTTTCATTATATTACAACAAAATCAGTCCAAAAGAACTACAATGTAATACTAACTATGTTCTTGCTCTCTCATGCTTTCTGTAAAACACTTAGGTCTTTACCTCCATCTGAAAAGAATGAAGTTATTTGGTCTTTGCTTATCTTGGATGTGGAATACCCTAGTACAGAGAAATTTTTTATCGAATTAGGTAATGGCTATGCATGGTTATAATTCTTTCCAATTTGCTTGACATTTTTCCCCCCCTAATACTGAATTTTCCAGACATTAATTTGGTGTTCTGAGCACAAAATGATTACATGAACTTCAAACACATTTGCACAGTTCGAGTCAAATGAATGTTAAGTTTAGATGACAAAACAAATTTCAAGAAGTGTAATATTCAGTGGTTAGAGATCTGACAATGTTGGATTCTTTACTGTATACCTCTTTACTGTAAGTCTCCATTAGGGAACTGTAAACTTCACTTCTAAGTTTCTTTTAATAATTGAAAACACAAATTGAAGCAGCTATTTTCTCAACTGCCAGCTTCCTGCTGTGTTCCATGGTACCATGGACATAGGCCCAGCTTAGAAGAAAAACAAAGTTTGTTAATGCTGGGAATAAGAACTTGGTTAAAAATTATAAAATAAGACAAAGATGAGTGCCAAATTCTGTACTAAGGCAACTAAGTATAGGCCCTGCAGTTATTCACAGGATTTGAGGCAGGGCTGTTGAACCATTCAGCTCAATGGGACTCCATACAAGCACAACTGTGCCCCCATGTGGATATCAACACAGCTCTAGAGCTCACGCTGCCTCTTTTAAAGGTGTCCAGACCCCAAAAACCTTCCTGGTCTCAGTGAAGGTGCAGCTATATCTGGAAATTTCTGCTTTGAAGAGCCCTTCAGGCATAGACTTTGCTCTGCTCCCTGGATACAGCTAAAAGACAGAAGACTGTCATGTAAAGGGAAATAGAGGTTTTCTTTTTTAATGGCTGTGCTTGATTTCCAGTTTAGATGCAGATGTTGTTCTTTTTATTTAAGCAAATTGGCTTTTTCCTCTAACTTGCACCCTATACTTTCAATAGCTTCTGCTTCATTTCTTAATAATAACCCAGCTGCCTTTTGTTTTTACGTGTCTGTTGATGCATTACCTAGTTAAGGCTTCTGAGAATTTTCTAGCTGAGGCTTTATAATACCCAATGGAAACAGTTTTAGGGAATATATCACTTTACAGAGCAGCACCTATTTAGCTTCCATTCCATATCACTGAAAGTGCCCTTTGAACAACTTAAGCTTAAAAATAAATTTAGAAGCAGAGAATGTGACATTAAGTTAAAAAGTGAAACAAGATCTTGCCCTAGAATTTAAAAATATGTATAAAGTTAAATTCAGTGGGTGCTGTGATGGTCTGTGTTGCAACAAAGTGAGGATGAGATGACCCCTCCTTACATCCTTGATGATGTGTATGACTCTAGTGTCAAGTTCCAAAGTGTACTCCCCTTATCTTGACATCTATGGCTGTATGAAAATAGCAGCTGAGGTTTTGACTGAAAACCCCTCCAAACCGGAGCACTGTAGGAATGATGTTAGAAAAATCTCAAATCTATGGTGAGCCATCCTACACTGCTGTCTTTCAAAGGCCTTTTATTTAAGTAAAGAGCAAAGCTGTGAGCATTTGGAAAAACCTGCCTGGAGAGCAATTTCTATTCGTACTACAAAGAAGGGGAGGGAGAAACCCCCTTCCCTTCAGACTTGCAAGCCTAAAGGGAGCTTAATTAAAATAAATCAAAAGGAGTAATATGAATAAGTGGTAAAAGAAATTGAATATTTTTCTATGCTTAATAGAACAAGCATCTTCGGTTTTGGCTTGCAAACTTTCTCCTTGAATGGTCTTGTGTTCATATAAAACTATTGAATTTCCAAATATAAATAGATAACTATTGGCAGCATTCTGGTATGCTTTTTTTATCCTGAGCCTAACAAGTGAGTGGCAGTGAGTATGTGAGCTTTTCTTAGTGAGCTCAGAGGGACTCGTTTGCTGGGGTTTCAAACTCTTAGCAGCTTTGTTGACGTTCCTCCAAAGAGGGCTATCTAAAGTACAAAAGGGCCTATGGATTCAGCTTAGAACAGAATTGATTTCCTTCTCTGATTTATTCACAAAGGCGTTATTCTTGCTTGCATTAAAGTAATTGGCAAAGTTCGTGCAGATTCCTGGGAGAGCAGGATTGGCCTCAACATTACCATCTGTCTTTAGTTGTGTGCAGGGTCTGGTTTGAGCATGCCGTGCTGCTTGGGCATGGTAGCAAAGCACATGTGTGACTAAGTGGGTTTATCAGCATGGTGGTGAATGGGGCCCTGAATACAGGCAACTCACCTCCTTCACTTGAAACAAGGAAGATTTACCTCCATATTTTGTCTGAGTAATTTTGGATGGAAATGACTGCACACCAGAAAAGAAGGAAAGCAATAAAACATGGGGGGATCTTGACTATCTTGGGTGAAAGGGAGACAAAAGAAATCTGATAGGTATGGATGCCAGCCCCTCTTTTACACAGCCTTGGAGTGGCTTCATAATTGTGCTATTTGCTGCTATGGACAAGTGTGGTCTCACTGGCAGCTTTCAGGTCTGTTGAGGACCTGAAAAAGAGAGGAGAAAAATGATACCATACATTTCCACCTTCAAGTTTTAAATGGAATACTTTGGAGTTACTAAAGACAGAACCCAGTAACTGTTTGAAACTGAAAGAAGACAGAAGCCTCTTTAGCCTGTGAAGGTTAGGAATAGCGTTTCAGGTGAACTGATGTAAAATAACACAGGTGTTCTCGCATGAAAGAAAGTTGATTTTTTTTTCAGCCTCCCAAAAAATGATACAAGTGGTGGAATTCTGATCATGCCAACCGGATGACTACATTTAACTGTGTGGGCCTATTTCCTATTTAGATTTCCCCTGATGGTAAAATAATAACAGTGCTACTTTTTTTGAGTGCTCTCTAGCACAGTGCATGTTGCTAGTTTTCCTGGAAATAGAAGGTGAAACTCTGTGACAAAAATAGTCAGAAATCAAGGTACATGACCTGTTTTTTCCTTTTTCTCAATTGTTGCTTGATACCCCACAGAAGAACAATTTGAACAGTTAATGATCTGCAGTAGTATCTGGAATGCAATGAGGATTTCTTTACTGCTAAGCTTTTGGTAACTTTTGCAGTATAGACTTGTTGTATGCCATGATTTACTGTAAGGGTAGAAGCCTGCAGTAGGTGCTGTTTGCATTTGTGTTAACACAGATGACAATTTTTGTTAGTGATGGTTTTGCAAATGCCAAGTTGACCAAACAGGGTCTGGGTTTATACACTTCAGAGTCAATGCCCCATGAAGGTTCTTCACAGAAATTTCTCCTATGTTAAAACAAAACAAGACAAAGCTCTTAACCATTCATTGTCTGGATCCTGATACTTAACACTATCTAGTTGTTTCCCAGCTTTAAAAAAGCGGTGACAAATGGTATTTCTTTACCAGGAGTTTATAAGCAATGAACTATATGTTAAGCTCTGTCAAGAGTGTCTTGAGCTGGATAGGGGAAAAACTTGAGGTAGTTTGAGAGCAACCTTGGAGAAATTTTGAGAGAGAAATATTTGACACCTGGAAGCCCTGTCATTTTCAAGACAAAGACATAGAGTAGGGGGTGTGCCTCAAGAAATACAAATCCAGTCAAGTCCAGAAGTGGGAAGAAACAATTTGTCAAATTCTTACAGTGCCTATGTGGAGATCGTTGCAACTAAATAAACCACTGAAAGTAAGCCTAAGATAAAAGGCATGCCCTGCAGAGGAATGGTGACAACAGAGAAATTTTTTCAAGTGCTTGTATTTCAATTTCTTATGTTGTACACATTCAAAACCTTTTTGGCGTAAGGATATTTGCCTGAGTTCTGAGTGGTTCTTTTAAGAAAAGGAAACAAGAGTATCTGCTTCTGGCAGATCTGCCCCATGATCCCATCATAAAAGTTATCAACCTTCTCCCACTATTTTCTACTATATTGACAAATTTTAACTGAAAATCCTGTCCTCAACAGAACATACCAGAGTCCGGTTGCTGTTCAGCACATATGGTTTGTGTAAGCTATGAGGCTTCATAAGCTTTTCTTTATGCTTTCCTCTTTCCCATTCACCTGACACATTATCTGGTCCTTCTCAATAAAACTGATGTGACTAACAGTTTTGTACGTGTCACGAAATTGTTTGATGCACCAAGAAAAGCTATGAAAGATGGAAGGTAGGGGGAAAGTGTGAGAGCTGGTTTCAAATTCTCTTGTTTTCTTTTCAAATCTGATCTTTTTCCCTTATGCTTTCTTTTCAGATAATTGCGCAGAGCTGAGGAACCTGTCAGAGGTGGTCAGAGGTGTTCAGACTCTGCAGCATGTAACTGGTTTCTGGGAGAACCACACAAAAGTAATGAGCATGCAGCTTTCATCCCCAAATATAACTATAGCTATTAACAATCCAAGATAATTAAGTGACTACAGAATATTAAATGCTTATAGATATCACTTAGATATTCACAGAGAACTGGTTGTCCAAGGAAAGTTTCTTCTCGTGACGGTATGGTTTCTTTTGCAATACTTTTGTAATTTTTTGTTTCTTGTAGATGTAGGCTTAGTGTTAGTTTAGGAACATGAAAGCAGATTCTACTGCTCTGGATCATTCAAGGCTTCTGGTTTACTACAAAAAAAAAGAAAAGTCAGCAAAAACTTCAATAGTGCCACTCTGGAATTCAAGGAGTTATAGCAAAATCTGTCTCTCTTTTAAATCTATGTGCTATAGCAAAATCTATCTCTCTTTTAAATCTATGTGCTTTATTATTAAAAAAATAAATATCTCTCTTATGGGTTAAGGATGATTAGGTCTAGCTGTCGTTTGCCTGATTTGTACGCACTGCTAGGTGCCCAGTAAACTGCTCATCAAATGAGAGTCACTGTGTAATGCATTTTCACTAGAGATATTAAGTGAATGGAGGCTTTTGTCTAACTGTGGTTTCTTTCATCAAGGTTGTCTTAGGGAAGGGAGAATGCTAATCCAGGATAGTCATACCTATACTTTTTCCAGCCATTATAAAGCAACTCTAAGCCTACTTTGTGTCACGGTAGCCTTTCCTTCACTATTTTCACAGAAAGTTTTTCTCCATTTGGTTCATACTTTGACAAATGCACCAATTTCACAGTGTCATTGTTCCCTTTCCTCACCTCTTCTCTTTGATTTTCTTTCAATTGCTACATGGCTTTTGCTGATCTTTTACATAAAGGAGCAGAATTGCCCTGTCTTCACGTGGTTAAAAAAACGCTTTTGGCACTGGAAGCTTCTCATTTAAGTTGCTAAAGGAAGCAAAGAAATATGCTGATCCAGCCACCTTATTTGAATAACCATGATCACTTCCTGGAATTCATTTAGCAGGAACTTTGATAATTTATCTTCGACTGGGCATGCCCTTCCTCTGCCTCTCACATGGTTTGTTTCGTCGTTTCTGTTTCTGTGCCATCAGATGCTGTAGTTGCATGTGTGTCCTGTGGAACACAGTACAAGTATTATTTTGAGGAAACTGCATACTCACTATTTAGGCGGTTGCCAAGAGTATGGGTATCTTCTTTGTGTTTTGAGTGAGTGCCTTCTGGCAAAACTCTATTAAGACAGCCAACCTTTTCAAAATCTTTCTCAGCTTGTGGAAAACAAAATTGTACCTTTATTTCATATTGATTTACTACTTACAACTATACATACTTAAGCAAAGTGATGTGCAGTATTTCCTATTTGTTAGACTTTTGTAATATGTCAGATTGCATCAGGAGTGTGTCAGCATGATATGAATCACGAGATGGTTGGGTTTCTACAGCCCTTTTATTCCTTCCTATGAATTTCTGGTTTTTGCTGGATGACATCTTCAAATTCCTCGATTTCTAGTCTGCTACCTCCCTTTGAATGGAATTGTGTTGCAGTTCAGAATATTGTTGGTTAGTAATTAACTAAGTGGTTTATTAGCCTAATCAATGAACTATTCTCTTTTGATAAAATTTTCTTTCTGTGCCTGATTATCTGTACACTGAATTCCAGACATAAGTCTGGGGGAGAAAAATAGCTCTAAACATTGTAAGCCCTCAATTTTATCTATTTATTTGACTGAAGTACAAAATAATATTTTTGACAACAGATTTATTTGGGAAGCTTCTGTTCAGTCTAGGGTCCATAAATAAGCACTGCCCTTTTTTGGCTAATGACCAGTCCATCTCAGTTGATGTGCCTATACTGTGCATTTGATGATCCTTTCAGCTCTTGCCCACTGTATCTTGGCTTGTGGTATTGCCTTAGCATGTGCCACTCCATATGGTGCTGCTTGTGGTTTGAAATGTATCAACTGTATGCTTTTTGCTTTTGATTTATTTCACTGAAACTGAGGGAAGCTAAAATACAGAAATTAGTATTACTGAAACACATTGCTTATTTCCCATGAATACCAGTTTAAATGTGTGGATTACTCTATGGAATGGTCAAATCTGAGTGCTCAGCAGTTTCAACTTCAGTACCCTTGTCCCATGCTAGAACCGAACTTCTGTGGAGAAATACCACCCCCCCCCCCCCCCCCAAACTCTTCTACACATTTGCAGACAAACTACATCTCATGTATTCAGTAAATGACCAATTAAACCTCTTTTTGTGGTCTTCTGTAATCACTCAGGACCAGCAAGACATTGGGAAGTGGGTTTTTTCATGAACAGTTAGAAAATTAACATCAAATACTGTTGTATAGTGCAAGGCTTTGTTTTATACCTAGTGTGTATCCCCTGTTTGCTGGCACACCCTTTTACAGGTCCACGTCTTGATTATTTTGGGCTTCATAAGCCTATAAGAATATTCTAGATGAATGGCTTAGCTAATTGGAATGGTTGCTTATCTATACTATACATAATCCTGTCTACAGAGATTGCCCATTGACTTGATTTAATCCTAATTCTGTGGCAAAATCATCTTAAAGAAACAAGCTAAAATGACACAGTTTTTGATTACTTGACTATTCTCATACTTTAAGTGCTGCAGACTGACATACCACTGACATTGTAAAAACCTGTGGGATTGTTAATGAAGGATTAAAGCAGAAGATTAGCTTTCCTTCTTTTTGTCAGAAAATGTGTCTTTATCCAGGTATTTTTATTTCTGGGTTTTTTTGTTTGTTTTTTGTTGTTTATTTGCTTTGTTGCTTGTTTTTGTTTTGTTTTTAAAGAAAGGAGGACTACTAGCTTTTTGTAGGGCAATTTCCACTGCATGTGGAAGATCTGAGGGTAGATCTGCCTGATTTCTCTAGTAGCAATTATTGATGAGGCTTCACCAGCTGCACCACTGACCTCTGGCAGTTTATATAGACCCTTATTTTTGAAAATACAGTGCCTGCTTGGGGTCTCCTACTACAGCAGTTTGATGGTACTTTGTCAGAAGTAAATAATCCTAGATTTAAGGCAACAGTGGAAAAGTGGATTGGGAATAGGAAGAAATGAGGTGTACCCAAGGTGTTACATATTTCCTATGAGGAAAGGCTGAGAAAATTGAGGTTGTTCAGCCTTGAAAAGAGAAGACTTCAGGGAGACCTTGTTGCAGCCTTTCAGTATTAAAGGGGGCTTATAAGAAAGATGGGGAAAAACTTTTTAGCGGGGCCTGCTGTGACAGGATGAATGGTAATGCTTTTTAATTAAAAGAGAGTAGACACAGACTAGATATAAGGAAGAAATTTTTTTTAATGATGAGGGTGGTGAAACACTGAACAGGTTGTCCAGAGCGGTGGTAAATGTCCCATCCCTGGAAAGATTCAAGGTCAGGCTGGATTAGGTCAGCAACCTGATCTAATCAGACGTCCTTGCTCATTGCAGGGGAGGTAGACTAGATGACCTTTAAAGATTCCTTCATTCCATGATTCTGTGATCTAAAGAAATAAATAATAAAAGGATTTATCATCAGAAGCAGAGTTGATTTCTGCCCTCAGCCAAGGTATTGAGTATCTTCTCTATGAATAGCAACAAATTTGGATTATAGAACTAGCAATGCCAGCACAGCTGTTAAAGATGTATTTCTAAAATGAGCTATCTAGGAGAGAAGTTTTCAAGACATGGATGGGACTTTTTTCTTTTTTGTAAGGTGCTCCTCAACTGCCTTCACAAACAGAGAGATTTAAGTTTATCTGCAGGGTTGAACTGACAGAAAAACACAAAATGTTGGGTTTCATATTGGCCTGGATTCTAAGATATAGGGAGGGACTTGCTAGGGAGAAGTTTCTTTTGGAGTTGGGCTGTTGAATCTGTGGCACATGTGTAGGTCATGAATGCTAGTGCTAGGTATATTATTCTGGTTTCCTGTGCAAGAAAGGTTTCTTTTATATCATCCTTGTTTATGTTTTGTTTGTTCCAGCCTGTACTTTTCTGCTGCTGCTGCATTGGGAATAACCATTTCTGTGTTGTACCTAAGCAATGGTATCAGGTGTGTTTCTACTGTTGTTAACAACCTCAGAAATGAGGTAGTGAGATCAAATTAAAGATGGGAAAGAAAGGAAACAAACCAGAAAATTGTGATCCCTAAGGTTTACCGCAATAACAATTGCACTTCAGAGTATTTTCCTTTTGCTAATAGGAGTTTTATCTTCTTCTAGCTTAAATTCCTTCTTGTATGTTAGTCTACAGCTTTTATCCCATTTTCAGGCTTGCATACTAAACAGATGGAACCTTCATCATCAGTTCTTGATTTTCCAGGGGATCCATAAATGAAAAACTTCCCAGTGGAGTAACAGATTTCCTTTAGCAATCGGTGCACATCTTCAATTTCAGGTGCCTATATCTGTATGTAATATAGGTATATTTTGCGCCTACTTTCATATATCTAGTTATCTGTAGTACTCTGTGCTATTCTCCTTAAGAGATCGTGGTACTTCTGTGGAAATCAGTATAGAGACAGTGAACAGCTCCAGGTCTGCCATTTTCAACATCGGTTTGCCCAGGAGTTGTATGGTTAATGTATTCATTAGCCATGTAGTCAGAGCTACAAAACCTTCAAATGCCTTATTCTGAAAACATTGAATTTTTTCTCTGACCTCTGATAGCAGAAAACATGCTGTGTTTGAAGATAGTCAGATGTTATAGTTTTTCTTGCTTCATAGAAGCCTTTCTGTGGTTTTGTACACAGCACTAATATCCAGGTGGGTTCTTCATGACTGTCTTTTAAATTATCTCTTGATGTTAAGGAAATAGTGCAGGCTGCAAAAAGCAGATTGATTTTTGCATTCTTGAACAAAACCTGACGTAGGGGGCTTTTTTATTGGTAAACGGTATCATTCTTGTCCTGCCATTATGCTCCATGAGAAGCACTTAATGTGTGTCTCAATTTGAGCTCAGAAACACTATTTTTCAGAAAACAGCTGACATTTGGTTTTAAAACACATGATAACTGCAGAGAGGCATGTGTAGGGATGAATGTGTGTATTCTACTTTATCTATCTGAAGTCTGGCTTTCAGAAACACACCTGGGAAATCTAAATTTTATGAGTTTTTTGTTTAGAAAACAAGTTCTCTAACAGAATAAATGGCCTAGAGCTTTGAGCAGTCTTGGGACAAACTGACCCATGCCACTTGGTAAGTTGCTTATTCGTGTTATGCCCTCATTTTATTCTGACCAGGTGGAAGCCTGTGGAAGAGTGTGGTGAGCCCTGTAAGATGTCAAGGGTTCCTACCAGGTGTGTAGAGGATGCAGCCAAGGTGCAGTGAGGGGGTGACTGTCTTTCTGCTGAGTTGTCAAAACTGCCTTTTTCTTGGCCTCAGTAAATACTATTAGTTTTCACTCATGCTTTGTGTACCCTGTTTATATGGATAACAGGAACACTTTGGACAGAGAAACTGTTCATACAGCTTCTGCAGTAGGACACTTGCTTAGGTGTGGCATCCATTATCAGCCTTTAGCCTCTCACATGAGCAAGTACTGAATTTGGCATAGCCTGTTTTAACCAAATCCAAATTTGTTTTTCTGACTTCACCAGTTAAGCTCACAGGAGAC
This sequence comes from Nestor notabilis, assembly GCF_000696875.1. Taxonomy (NCBI): domain Eukaryota; kingdom Metazoa; phylum Chordata; class Aves; order Psittaciformes; family Psittacidae; genus Nestor; species Nestor notabilis. The sequence goes on along the minus strand of NW_009915030.1, from coordinate 4,879 downwards.
ATGCGAATGCAGCTCCACTAGACATAAGGTTTTTCAGTCCATAGCAGACCTCAGGTGCTCAGCCTAATAATGTGTATAAACCCAGTAAGAGCAGTTTTGGCTTTAACAGCTGCAGTACGGAGGTGGTGAACAACAGTTTTTCTGAACTGTTGGCTTGCATTTTTCTGCCTTGTTGTTGTGGGTTTTTTTTGTTGCTGCTGTTTTTGTTTTGTTTTCTTGGAGTATGTTCAGGTTTTTGCAACTACAGAACACACTCTTCCTTTTTTTTATTACTCGATGTCTGGAAGATTACTACAACAATTTCTTTATTTCAAATTTGTTTGAACACAAGAAACTCTCTTTTTTAAAAATACTCCTTTTTTTTTTTTTTTAATAAGATGCTTGTTGTGTACTTTGTCCTTGGCATATTGTCGAATTCATTACTAAGCAAAACTTACTAGTGCTGAGCTCTACATTCCCCAAGTTTGTAAGTAAGTTTGTTATACAGTTGTATGAACTCTTTATGTGTATTTATTTATGAAAAAGAATATTGGCTAAAACTAGATATCATTTTTCCAAATGCCAATTAGAAACTTTACTTTTTAAAATAAAATAGAAAGAACAGTACATAAAACCCATGTAACAGTGTAATAAACTTTCTTGCATATCAAGTATATATTGAATTATCTTGAGATTATCATCAAGATGTATTGAACCAAGTGGTAAATATTGATAGAGTCAAGGCTGAGATTAATATTTACCTCAATGGTCAATAAATTTTGATGTTGACTGAAATGTGAAGTCAATATATGTATCGTTAATACATTCTTGACTGTATTCAGCAGAAATATCTATAAATCTGTTCTATAACCCTAGAGATCCCAAGGGACACCTTTTTCCAGCTAATACTTCAAAGGAAAAATAAGAAATTGAAGAAAGTGATCCAGTTTTAATTAGTCGAATGCATACGCACACACACTCACTCCGTATCTGGCGGATCAGTACAGGTGGAGCAAGAACTTTCTTTAAGTTTGGTGCAAACCTATACAATATCTCTGTGAATTCGTAAGGGATCACAAACTTCCCCTCCCCACTTTGTCTTCAAGTATAAAGTGTGATTATTTGACTGTGCTTTACGTAGCGTAAGTATAAATGAAAAAGGGTTTATAAAAAATGAAAATTCAAGGATCGCCTGTCGTCTTTCATGAATACTATGTAGTGCTGTCTCTAGAGAGTGAAGACAGGTTTATATCATATTTCTCAGTGTACTACTGGCAGTTGAACAAGCACTACAGCAATGAGCATTATGGCAGAACTACTTTAGATGTTACTCTTGCCAAACTCTGATTCAGTCAATCCAAAGCACAAATACAGGCTGGGCAGAGACTAGACTGGGAGCAGCCCTGAGAAAAAGGACTTGGGTATTGGTTGATGATAAGCTCAAAATGACCTGGTAGTGTGCGCTTACGGTCCAGAAAGCCAACCATATGCTGGGCTGCATCAAAAGGAGGATGGTCAGCAGGTCGAAAAAGGTGATTCTCCCCCTCTACTCTGCTCACGTGGGAACCCTACCTGAAGTACTGCATCCAGCTCTGGGGTCCCCAACACAAAAGGGATGTGGAACTGCTCAAGCAAGTCCAGGGAAGAGCAATGAAGATGATCAGAGGGCTGGAGAACCTCTTCTATACAAACAGGCTGAGGCAGTTGGGCTTGTTCAGCCTGGAGAAGAGAAGGCTCAGGGGAGACCTTTGAGCAGCTTCCAGTGCCTAAAGGGGGCTACAAGAAACCTGGAGAGGGACTTTTTACAAGGGCAAGTAGTGACAGGACAAAGGGGAATGGATTTAAGCTGAAAAAGGGGAGATTTAGTTTAGACGTTAGCAAGAAATTCTTCACTGTGTGGGTGGTGAGACACTGGAACAGGTTGCCCAGAGAAGTTGTGGCTGGACCCTCCCTGGCTGTGTTCAAGGCCAGGTTGGATGGGGCTTTGAGCAATCTGGTCTAGTGGGAGGTGTGTTCCTGCCTGTAACAGGTGGGTTGGAACTAGACAATGTTTAAGGTTCTTTCCAACCCAAACTCTTCTATTATACTCATTTGGAGAGAGAAATGGAGAATATCTACCCCTTTCCTTCCCATCTGTAAAATGAGTTGGCAAGTCTGAGTTTTGCTGAATCCAGTTGTGTGTGAGATCCTTTGTATGACATTTTCCCGCCATGCATCTGGTTTTTTGTTACTAAACTAAACAAAAATATCACCTTTCATAAAACATGTTCTATCTTCTGTTGGAAATAAGCATCTGCCTTATGCATGGCTTCGGAAAAATCCCAATCTGTTACACAGGATGGTTGGGTTTTTTCTGTAGTCACAGCTTTGATCAAGATGGGATACAAAGAAACTTAGCTATATCTTAGAAAATATTTCTTATGTGAGGCTTAAGATAATAATTGAAAGAAACTGAGGTTAATTGTTTTTCTTGACTAAACTGTCTAGTTCTTGCAAATCACATGCTTTGTCTCTTTACCAATAGAATTTGATAGTTGCAGTATGTACGCACAAGTGAAGAGTCAAAACTCAGCTTTGGCTTTGAATTACCCTGTTTCTAGGGTTAAGTCTGATACAAACACTATTTTAATGAATACTTTGTATCTAGTACAGTTTCATTTGAATGACTGACGTAGCTGTTTTATTACAACATTGCTGAACATTCTCGCTATTTCCATTTCTCATTAAAGTAATAAAATGTAATCGTAAACTGTTGCTAAGGATAGAGTTTGGCTCAGAATGAGATACTCATTTAGCAGTTCAAGAGTTATGCTGCACCAGAATGGCACCACATTCCTTGCAAAAGAAAGAAGAATAGGCAAACAAAACCTTTGAATTTTGCTTATGCGGTGTGCTAGAAGCAATGTGAGAAATGAGTGCAGTTCAAAGACCAGTAGGACATGAAGCCTAACCTACTTCAGCACAGTGAAGAGCTAGAAAAAAAATCAACAACAGTAGTCTGGTTAGTATTTTGATTTGTTGCTATGAGCCTTCTTGAAATAGATTGTAAGGGGACTGGAGTTCCCTATTTTTAGCTGATTTTTTTAAAAAAAAAAAAAAGAACAACTTTTTTGCTTTATTTTCATGTGTTGCCATTTGTTTTCATCTTAATGTATGCACTCACATTAGCAGTTAAAAGAAACTCTCTTAGACATAAGACTGTCTTGAACTATGCAGCCAAACCTTCTTCAATTAAAACACCGAAGGATTTCTGTGCAGACTTAACTGGAGATATCAGAATTAGAAAAAGAATTGTTCTTTCCTCTTATTCTTTTATGTGTGCACAATTACTTTCTGGAGTTTCAAATGCAGCACCGAGAATTTGTCCAAAGTGTTAGACCAGTAGGAATAAAGTCAAACCTATTCGGTAATCTTCTATTTCTATGCTGAAATTGTCTGATTGTCAGTTACTATTCCTAAGATGAGAAGTTTAGTAACCCAAGAACATAATGGCACAAAGGTCAGTATTTCATTTGTCAGTCCATTTCCAGGGCCTTTGGTGTCATCCTACTTTATCATCTTTCTAAGAGTGTCATTTGTTCCCCTTCTCCAAAGCATTTTTTTTGTTGTCTTATGGAAAAGCTGGTATTATTGCTACTTATTACATCTAGTAATGCAATATTTTTCTGCTTTGACTCCTTAAGATTTTGTTTGGTTTTAAGTTAATGGTAGTTTTACAGTTAGGTATCAACTTGCAATTTTGCACATCTTAAAAAGAAATCTGTTAAGACACCACTGCTCTGACACAGAAGTATTTTGGGTTATGGTGAAAAATAGCTGATAACTAGAGAAGCTGAACTTCACCTGTATCCAGAGACCATACAGTTCTTTGATCCCTAGATGTGTGATGGTGAGCAACCTGTTTAAGGTTTTTGTGGTTACAATAAGTTGTTAAATGTAAATCATACTGTCGTGACATTATGGCTAATTGGAGTCAGAGTAATAGTATTTCATAAGAATATAAGATAAAGCAACATTGGAACATATGGGGCAACTTATTGATCTTGTTCTTGTTGGATAAAATCCTGCATGCTTTGCTTTCAGAGTTCATTATTTGAAGGTGGAAAGTGGACCTGACCTGTTCACATACAGCCTGTTCAAATACATGCCTCCTAGGACCAATGACCCCTCTTCCTTCCATGTAAACAACTGATTTTAAGGACTCACATTTTTTTTAAAACTTTCTGATTTCTTCATGTCTGCCTGTCATTTGACTGATGGCAACATAAGTCAGGCAGCAGCTTCTGTCCATTGTGCCGATTTTGAAGACTGGGGTATGAATTCCAGCAGCTTTTGAAGATGCATTACCAAGCTGTGAGGTTTATATGGCTTTGAAGAGTAAGATGTTAATAAAACTTCAATTTCAACTGATACCTCTTTATTTAAATGACATTCTGCCTTTTGTTTTGCTCTAGTTCTTTTAACAGGTTGATACTTCCTTTAGACTAACTTTGGTAGTGTGTTTTCAGCTCATTTATAAAGGGAAGATGAAAAGTTTGCATCTTGAAAGCAATTTCCTTCCTGATTCCCAGGTGATGGAACTGTTGATATAACTTGTCCAGCAGCTACCTTTTCCAGCCAAGCTGTTAGATCTACAGGACAATTATCCTAGCTGACTGACTTCTCCAGGAGAGAAATCATGGGGAGATACTAAGACACCCTAATGATGATCAGCAGTCTTACAAAGACTTAACCTAGTGCAGATACTGCTTTCCATAGGTGAAATTGTTTGGTTATTTTCTGGTTTCAGTTGCTCCTCTCTTTGAAATCTAAGTAATTCTTTTGTGAAAAATTGAAACTACATAGAAGCCACCAAACTATCTGTTGAACATTGTTTCATAGAATCATAGAATAGTTAGGG
>NW_009915029.1:0-2667 GCF_000696875.1 Nestor notabilis | reverse complement strand
AATGATAGGGAGCAGGACACATGCTTCAAATGGCCTTGAAGATGACAACCAGCTTTTTGATTTAACAGAATATAAAGAACCAGCAGATTAGATATTGACAGAAGAGTAATGTCACTAAAACAGCAAGCTAGGAAAATTGTATTCTCAGTAATATGTCAAGTTCAGCAATGACAATGTGATTGCAATCAAACATGAGATGAGGTGAGAACCAGTGTGAAAGCCTGAGGTGGAGCTGAGCTGCTGCTCAAGATTCCAACACAGAGACTAGTGAGGAGTATTGCATGTATTCCCGGCTCTACTCATCGGAGTAGTGACTGGGATGGGTTTTGGAAAACAATATGTGTGTGTGCAAGGGTCTGAGAATGGGCGGAAAGTTTTCACTGACAAAGTGTTTTTCACAGTATGGTAAGTCAGTTATTTGTGAGATTAACCATTTGTGAGACAATGCTGGTAAAAGCAAATTTCAATGGAAAATTTAAAGGAAGCTTTAATACACACACTTCAATAACTACTTGTGTTTTTCTGTTATGTTCATGGTTGACTCACAGGGCTAGAACCGTATATTATCTTTTCTTATGCCACGACTGACTAATTTAGTCAAAAAACAGTCAACATTGTTTTTATTCTGACAGAGAAATCAAGGTTTGCATTTTATCTTACCAGCTGTTGTAAACCCCTCAATTATTTCCTTATTTACAAGCTGTGAAATGGTGAATTGATGTTCTCCAAGTACATAGGCCCTTCCTTTCTTCCTTTCTTCCCTCCCGCCTGCCTGCCTTCCCCCCCACCCCCTCTGAACACCATCTGCTACCTGTATATTCAGCTTCTCCCAATTAAGTTTAAACACCGAGAATTCTAAGGAGGCAACTGTATTAAGATGTAGCTAGCACTGTGTAACTAAGATTAGTGTAAAAATCCCAAGTACGTATCCTGTACTTCAGACAGGGCAATGTCTAATATAGGGCACAATCATGAGGTATATGGTCCTCAAATATTAGTAGTTCAGAAGGAGTTATGGGAAGGGTTAATTACTTCCCTGTTTGTGGCTGTGGAAAAGAAAATCAGCTGGTCTTTATCCCAAGCTAAGGTCGAGCTTCATGGATGGATGAATATTACAAGGATGCAACTAGAAAGTGAAACAGAAACTGAAACTCCTTTCTAAGTGAGAAATAAAGCTCCACAACAGAAATAATTTCGGACTGGTGGAATGTCACTAGAAGGCCCTGGCTTGGTCAGACATTATTGTGGGCTCTGAGACTGGGTTTGAACTTTCTGGTGCTATTTGAAGCAAGGAAACATAAGCTACGTGGCCAGAAAAAGATGGAAAAGACAGCAACTAGGCCACATGTGATCCCAAGTGTGCATTGTGGCCACTGAAGGAACATTTCAACACTAGTCCTTGGAGATCACTATGTATCACTGCTTCCTAACCAGTGTATGTTCACTTTCATTGTACTGCTACAAGAAAGGGAAATTATACTTTTTCTTTTAAAAAGGGAAGGAGAAACTGTGACAGAATGGTTCAGATATACGTGGATCATTGGACAGGACAAGAAGAGCACTAGGAACTTAAGTGTATGGTCCAGACCAAATAGGATATTGAATGTGAAGCTTCACAATTGTGCTACAATTAGTTTGCTGCTAGGAAAAGCTGAGGACAGTGGTATAAAAAAAAAGTCTCAGAATATACATACCTCCATGCCTCCATCTTCCAAAGTTGTTTTTTTTTCCCCCATCCTTTCTCAGAAAAGCTTATGGAACTGCTTTTCTGTGAACAGCTACAAAAGGTGGTAATGACCCTTTTTAAACAGTAATTCACTCTGGGAGGAAAAGATGCAAGTACAACGCGGTCCTCAATACCTGCAAGCTTCCAATAGCATGACTTAACTATGGGACAGGGTATTTTAAGTGAGGGAGAAAAGAATTCTTCTCACCTTCTTTATTGTTATCTCTGTCTAAAATTTCAGCTAAAGTTTTTATTCCCAGCAGAATTTCCCTGCAAGTGTTTTGTTACTGTGTTACTGTAATGTTCTCTTCATTTTTAAAAGTTATGACATTGAGATTTTATTTATCATCTCCTAACATTCACACTCAAAATTCAAACTTAACATTAAGTTTTCAGAAATGCAAACGTGACAGTGAGTGCTTCTTCAAGCGAATTTGCTTTATTTCCATTTGTGGTCTCTAAATCTCCAAACTGCTGATGCAACAGAATGAAGAAAACCAGATTATCTATTCCAGAGTTTCAAAGAGAGTTTTGGGATTTTTTGTTTGGTTTTTTTTTTTAAATATTGTGCAAAGTATTTGACACTGTCTTGCACAACATCTTCGTCTTTGGACCTTAGAAGCAGCATGGTTGGATTGGCTGGATGGTCACACTCTGAGAGTCCTCAGTGAGTAAGTGCCAATGACACCAAGCTGTGTGGCTTGGTTGATACGCTGGAGGGAAGGGATGCCATCCAGAGGGACCTTGACATGCTTCAGAGGTGGCCAATGCCAAACTCATGAAGTTCAACCAAGCCAAGTGCAAGGTCCTACACCTGGGTCAGGGCAATCCCAAGCACAAATACAGGCTGGGCAGAAACTGGATTGAGAGCAGCCCTGGGGAGAAGGACTTGGGGGCGAGTAACTTGCCGAGGTAACTCCAGAGAAGACACCTTCAACACC
>NW_009915028.1:45071-56256 GCF_000696875.1 Nestor notabilis | reverse complement strand
TTTTAATTATTATAATTATATATATTAATATTGAGACCGGAGCAGAGTTCTCCTTCTTGTCATGCTTCAAAAGCGTCGGTCCTGTTCAAATCCAGTCACTTACCTTCTGCAAATGTCTACTGAAATCTCAGAGGAGACTATTAAGACCATCAGGTTGATGGAGGACATTTCAGTTAACTAGTGTCAGTTAGCTAAACAGATACTGTCTACATCTAATGCTCCACCTTCTGTGTAGTTGTCTGGAAAGCATACTGGCTTTATGTTATGCTTCAAATTTCTAAAGCTAAATCTTAATTGGAATCAAAAGTATAACTGAAAATTTTTGAGTGTGGGGAAGATTAAGAAGTCTAGGCAGAATCGTTGATCAGCACAGTTTAAAAGAGAACAGAACATACAAAGCATTCTGCAAAGAAAGAAGAAAGGTTGTTTAGAATACCTGGTTACTGTCACATTCCCAGATTTAACTCTATTTGGTATCAAAAGACTCTTTTGTATGAAGCAGAAAATTGAGGGGTCATCCAATACATGAAGTTAAAATAATTTCCACTAAAACTTAGGGTATGTTAGTGAGCACTAAAAAACTCCCCCTTTAAAAGTTTTTGTTACTCCATGGAAAAAACTTCATGGGTATGTTCACCACTAAAATATTCTAGAAACTTTTCTCTAGGCATTTACCAAGATGTTTGTCCCAAATCTCAAGTTCCTGCAAGGTTGAGCTGTTACCAGAACAGCCTGCCAAGATTTCTGTTTTCTATTATTACTCTGAAAATTTGGCAGATGTACTTAAAGAAAGGTAGAGGAAACATGGTATATGTTTTAGTTAAATTATCAACTTGAAGATGATTTTCAGTGCAACTATTTTCTACATGGCTGTTGACAGCAATCTGTTATTCTGCTTTTCATACAAGAATCAAATAAATGAGCAGAATATTTACAATGATAAAGGCACAGCAGAAAGAAGGCCAAAATGTCTTTTTTCTAGTCTTCTATTTAACATGTTCAGTACTCTAAGGCAGACATTCCATATATTGTGGGCCTGTAAATCCTAATCAAATATAGTGATTTTACCACTTTAGTACTGAACCGAAAATACTGACTGAACATTTTTGTTTTGCTTGATATGCTAGTAACTTCTTATAAATAATTCCACATTTTCACAGTAACATTATAATATGCAGAAATGTGCTTGTATTACTGGGCTGTGATATATACTGCTTACTAGAAAAATTAAAAGAAAAATAAATGTTCAAATATACTGACATATATACTTCCATATGAAACACTGGTTAGTGATCAGGAATGCTCAGGTAAGAGACAGAAAGTCTAGACACTGTTATCTTTTTGATGTTAAATAATGCTTCAAAATTAAAGAAAAGCACTCCCATCACTGAAGTTGCTCTCTGATCACAGAGTAAAAACCTGGACCAGCTTATTCTTAATTTCTTTAAATCGTCATTTTTTTTCTTTCTTTTGTGAAGTGGGGTTAGAATTTACTTGAGCTGCTTTTTTAATTCCTTCTTTACCTCTGAGCATTTAAATACATAAACAGCAGTCTAATTTTAAAATCTACCTAGTTACAAACTATCAGGCTAATACATACACATTTTCTAAATGGTAATCTTTTCCAGAAACATCTATTATCATTAGTTCTATAAAGCACACCTCACATAAAAGTTTAAGTAAAACAAAGTACTAGGATCTGTGAAAATATCTTGTGTACTATAACAGTGTGAACTATTCTTTTTGCAGCTGGTGCTTTTACACTGTTTGGAAGCCTCCTACCACAAAGGAAATGTATACGGTAAAAATATCAGTGAAACATGAATACTCTCTCTGACTTGCTCTCTCTGCTGTTTTGGAAACTTGCTCCAATGAATTGTGCCTTGCCTCACGACTTTTGCCTTGCAAACACTTGCCCCAAAATGACTTAAAAAACATGCTATTCCAATTGATAAGCTTCTTCGGATGGTAACAACTAAAGAAATGTATGATTATAAATGTAAAACTGCATATAAAAATGCAAATACCATCATTTATAGAATCACAGATTCATAGAATAACCAGGATTGGAAAGGATCTTAAGATCATCTAGTTCCAACCCCCCTGCCATGGGCAGGGACACCACACACTAGACCATGTCGCCCAAGGCTCTGTCTAACCTGGCCTTGAACATTGCCAAGGATGGAGCACTCACAACTTCCCTGGGCAACCTGTTCCAGTGCCTCACCACCCTCACAGTAAAGAACTTCTTCCTTACATCTAACCTAAACTTTCCCTGTTTAAGTTTAAAGCCATCATCCCTTGTCCTATCACTACAGTCCCTAACGAAGAGTCCCTCCCCAGCATCATTACAGGCCCCCTTCAGATACTGGAAGGCTGCTATGAGGTCTCCACGCAGCCTTCTCTTTTCCAGGCTGAACAGCCCCAACTTTCCCAGCCTGTCTTCATACGGGAGGTGCTCCAGTCCTCTTATCATCCTCATGGCCCTCCTCTGGACTTGCTCCAACAGCTCCATGTCCTTCTTATGTTGAGGACACCAGAACTGCACACAGTGCTCCAAGTGAGGTCTCACAGGAGCAGAGTAGAGGGGCAGGATCACCTCCTTTGACCTGCTGGTCACGGTCCTCTTGATGCAGCCCAGGATACGGCTGGCTTTCTGGACTGTGAGCACACACTGAAGCCAGCTCATGTCAAGCTTCTCATCAACCAAAACCCCCAAGTCCTTCTCCATAGGGCTGCTCTGAATCCATTCTCCAGCCAGACTGTAGCTGTGCCTGGGATTGTGCTGACCCAGGTGCAAGACCTTGCACTTCACATTGTTAAACCTCATGAGGCTGGCATTGGCCGACCTCTCCAGCACATCAAGGTCCCTCTGGATGGCATCCCTTCCCTCCAGCGTACCAACTGAGCCACACAGCTTGGTGTCATCAGCAAACTTGCTGAGGGCACACTCAATTCCATTGTCCATGTCACCGACAAAGATGTTGAACAGTATCAGTCCCAACACCTAGTCCTGAGGGACACCACTCATTACCTGGCTCCAGTTGGACATTGAGCTGTTAACCACAACTCTTTGCATGCAGCCATCCAGCCAATTGTTTATCCACTGGGTGGCCCATCCATCAAATTGATGTCTCTCCAGTTTAGAGACAAGGAAAATGTTGAACACTTTGCACAAGTCCAGGCAGATGACGTCAACTGCTTTGTCCCAGTCTATCAGTTCTATGATGGGTGGCCCCATCATAGAAGGCCACCAAATTGGTCAGGTATGATCTGCCCTTAGTGAAACCATGCTGGCTGTCACTAACCACCTCATTGTTTTTCATGTGCCTTAGCATGCTTTCCAGAAGAATCTGCTCCAAGATCCTGCCAGGCACAGAGGTGAGACTGACTGGTCTGTAGTTCCCTGTGTCTTCTGTTCTCCCCTTCTTGAAAATAGGGGTTATACTTCTCTTTTTCCAGTCATCAGGAACTTCACCTGACTGACATGACCTCTCAAATATGATGGACAGTGGCTTAGCAACTTCATTCACCAGCTTCTTCAGGACCCGCGGATGGATTTCATCAGGTCCCATGGACTTGTGCACATTCCGGTTCTTAAGATGATCTCAAACCTGATCTTCTCCTACAGTGGGCCTAAGGTCTTCATTCTCACAGTCCCTGCATCTGCCTTCCAAGACTTGAGCAGCATGGTCAGAGCATTTGCTGGTGAAGACTGAGGCAAAGAAGTCATTAAGAACCCAGACTTCTCCAAACCCAGGGTAGACAGTTCTTCTGGTAGCTTCCGGAAAGGGCCCACATTGTCCCTAGTCTGTTTTATGCTAGCAGCATACTTACAGAAGCCCTTTCTGTTACCCTTGACATCCCTGGCCAGACTTAATTCTATCTGGGCCTTAGCTTTCCTGACCTGACCCCTAGCTTCCTGGACAACACCCCTGTATTCTTCCCATGCCGCCTGTCCTCATTTCCACCTTCTATAAGCTTCTTTTTTCCTTCTAAGTTTTCTCAGCAGCTCCTTATCCACCCATGGAGGCCTCCTGGCCTTCTTGCCCCATTTCCTTGTGAGGACGCAACACTCCTGACCTTGTTGCAGGTGATCCTTGAATATCAACCAGCAGTCTTGGGCCACCCCACCCTCTAGGGATTTATCACATGTAACTTTACTGAACAGGTTCCTGAGGAGGCAAAAGTCTGCTCTCTTGAAGTCTAGGGTAGTGAGCTTGCTGTATATTTGGACTTTTCTAGGGGAATTTCATTACATAGAGGAAGAAATTCTTGGCACATTCTTGTTTCAGTAGCTTTCTCTCTAAGCCTTTTGTGTCTCAGAATAGTGTGGTATAGTTTTGCAAGATGCAAAAAATATATTAGTAGGTCTAAATCTTGTTTGTTAGATAATAAACATTTTAGACTTTAGCTTCAATGCAGTATGCTTTGTATGCTGCAAACAATGAAGTCTACAGCTAGAGCTGGACTCACCTACAAGAACAATCACGTTCTTATGTCGAACAGATCAACTTTAGCTTTTCTTATAAAGATGTGCAAGTACTGTGATGAAAGCAAAGTCATCTGCTGACTTCTGCTGTCTTGTCTGTACACCAAAATTCAATGAACTATGACACATCAAAGGCAAATTCGATGAGGTGCTATGACAGATAACATTTTAAAAAGTTTGTATCCTCTACATATTTATTCTACTTTTGTCTTCAATATTTTCATTTGATCTTTTTATACCAAGTCTGGTTATATCCAGCAATCATTAAAAATCAGGCTTTTAAATGGAGGAAGTGTCATCACATCTGTAACAGTTATGGACTTTCTCCAGTATGACAATTTGTCAGATTTATAAAAGAATTAAGTCCTCTCTACATAATTAGTATGTCATGTAAAGATATTCCAGTTTTTTTATAACTGCTTTAACAAGTAACTGAGAAAAACATTTGAATGCTTAACCACAATGCCTTCAGAACATTAAACAGATTATAAAGCAGTCTTATTTGTATATCATCATAGGTAATACACTGACAAAAAAAAATCACTTCTTGCTCTTTGTCAAACACAGCAGGGGGAAGATTTTTATTTTTGTTTTTTTAAATTTTCATTTTATCTTTTTCTGTATCACTAATTACAGTAATGAAGAAGTCCCTGTCTCTCTGAGTGTGGGGACTCACATTCTCTCTCTGAACTCAGTCAGCAGCAATAACACCATCTCTTTTTAAATCACACCATCTCTTTCTACATCAGTTTTGCTTACAAGGACTTTAAAATTAACATCATACCAAGTTTCTGAAATAGAATGCACACTGTGTTCCCCTCATAAAATGGAATTGCATCTCTGTATTGAGATTTTCATTTATGAAATTCAAGAAATGGAGAGGAGCACTGCCAGAACACTGGCCTAAGAACATCCTTGGAGAAGCAGTCTAGCTGTGAAATGTGTTCCCCACTAAGCTACACAATCAGAGGCTCTGTCATACTGTCAGGGACCTGAGAAGGTCTCCAGCCCCTGCCCCTGACCAGAGCAGACTCAGTGTTGGGCTCGCACCAGGCTGCTCAGGGCTTCATATAGTCGGGCATGACATCCCCAAAGATGCAGATGGCCCAACCTCCCTGGGCCCCGGCCCTACTACTTACTTGTCCTTGTGGGGAAAAGGCTTCTCCTCATCTCCCACCTGAACCTCTCAGCTTGTGCTTTTCAGCTTGTGCTGCTGCCTCTCGCCCTCCTGCCACAGACTGCTGTGAAAAGCCCAGCTGCACCTCCTCCATCTTTTCTGTTAGTGATGGAAATGCTGCTGGGTGTCATGGATCCAGACCTTTCCCCGACTGAAGCAGTCCCGGTCTGACAGTCTCTCCTCACAGGGGAAGGGCTCTAGTCTCACTGCATTAGTGGCCTTTCCTTAACTCCTCCCAGTTTAGCTATATTTTTATCATATTTGGTGACCCAAACTGTAGTCAGTAACCAGATGTGGTCCAAAGAGCTGTGCTCTCAGGAAGAATAATTCCTGGCTTGATCTTCTGGCTCTGTCCCTGTTCACACAGCCCATACTGTTGCCTTTCTTTGCAGAAATTCTAGCCTTCATTTGGTTGTATGACGCATAAGCTGGTTACCTTAACCAGCCATATACCAAGCATCTTACGACTTAGCTACTAAAATACTAGCACAAATACCCTGTTCCCTATACATACAATGAATGAATTTGTTTACTTAAGAACACTCTGTTCTAACATAAAATTTGCATTCAGCAAGTTGGCTGTGACTTTCAACACTAAATCTTTAAAAATAATACCGTTCAGAACATGTGTTTTCTTTTGGCAATGTATGTGGAAATAACTTCTTGTTAAATTCTTCTTTCTCCTGCACACCATTAAAGAAAACTATCCTGCCAACCACCTCTTCAAGAAATCGCTTTATTATAAATACTGTGCCTCAAGAGATAGATATTAAAACAATGACAGTGGGACATTAGCATCTTTTATTTAGCATCTATTTAGCATCTTTTATTACCTGACAGGTTAATATTTATATAGGCTACAAATGCCATAAATAATTGGACTAAACTAGTGGCCTTCATTTTAATGGGATTCTGGTTTGTATTTCTTTGAGAGCTTTTTATTTATTTTTTGTTTGTTTGTTTGTTTGTTCTCAGAACCATTTATTTAACTTTTTCATTTTTATTACAAGAGACAGAAATGTCAAACACTTGCTATCAATCAGAACTATTTTACCATGTCATACAGTTTATGAACCTGGATTTCCACAGGTATGTGTTAAGAACATAAAACAGTCACTATATGTGAACTGAAAAGACATACAGCTTAGTACAAATCTTCTGTCAGTGGTGAAGATCAGATGTAGAGATAAAAGTGTAGAGAACAAATATACCATGAACCTTCCTCAATGTATTTATAGAATCATAGAATAGATTGGGTTGGAAGAGACCTTCAAAGGTCATGTAGTCCAACCCCACTGCAGTGAGCAGGGACATCTTCAACTAGATCAGATTGCCCAGAACCACATCCAGCCTGGCCTTGAATGACTCCAGGGATGGCGCATCTGCCACCTCTCTGGGCAACCTGTGCCAGTGTTTTACCACCCTCATTGTAAAGAATTTTTTCTTCACATCCAGCGTTCAGTGATTTGAAGCTCAGAGGTCCATTATATTTGTGTAGTCTTAAAAAATGCACTCTGGTGTATTCCTAGAACAGAAAGGTAGAGCTATTCCATGCTCCATTATTTTCTGCATTTTTCTGCTGGAGCATTATGATCCTACATGTACAGATTTCATAAGTAGCTGGAATTGCTAAAAGCAGGAAGAAGCTCAGATATTAATGACCTGTAATACACTTTTCAAATGCAATTCAGTCAGCCCCACAGGTGCTTGACACACATCTCTTCTACCTAATCTCACATTTACTAACACATAGGAGGTATCAAAATACTTTTAAAAATAACTGCTTACTGACCCACCCAGCTGAAGACATGCTCATCTTGACAGAAATAAATGTATATGGAATGAGAATGGGCAGAATTTAAAAGAAAAAAAAAAAAAAAAAAAAACAAAGAAGTGCCAAAATAAGTGGCAATAAAATAAACGAAAAAAGAAATCATGTGTTTGTGATGCCATTTCCAATGGATGGTTTTCCAGTTCCCATTTTGCTTTACAAATGCATGCTTATATCGCCAAATTTCATGGAAATGAGCAGCACAGCCATTTAAAAGACATCATATAAACATCCTTTTTATTACAGCGAAATGCAAATATCAAGTCTTAACAAGTAAATCTAGGGTCTGTAATTTTAAAACAGCAATAACAATAA
Source organism: Nestor notabilis (assembly GCF_000696875.1). Lineage (NCBI taxonomy): Eukaryota > Metazoa > Chordata > Aves > Psittaciformes > Psittacidae > Nestor > Nestor notabilis. Next base: position 48,441 of record NW_009915028.1, on the reverse strand, counting down.
CCTCAGGCTATGTTTTCATTTTGTGGTAGACTTTATGAGAAGCAACTGTTATTTCTGTGTGGCACTTCAATGAGTCAGAGGCATGCTCATTCAAGTTAAGTCATTGGTACTCTGGAAGTACTTGTGATAGAAAATCAATGATTATTGGTAAATCCAGTCACACTGCCAATCACAATGCCTGTGACGAGGCTTTTAACCTATTTCAAATTTAAATGGCAATGTTTGCATAAGCATTTCTAGGGAAGATTAAACCTAAGCAGAAATACTAGCGAGTCAGATAAAATTCTGCAAGCAGAAAAGCTCTAACAGATACCCTAAAACCCCAGGTAATTATACTGGAAGTTTCTTAACAGATACCTGGAAGACAGCAATGAATGATTTGCCTTTCTGTGGATGCTCTGCCATATACACGCAAAACCACAGCTTTATTTCAAAAGGTAGGAGTTTTGTACATAAGCTGTATCAGATTTAAACAGTGGAAGAACACATAAATCCAAAAAGATTCTGTTGCTGAGGTACATAAGACATTTTTTAGTTTGTAGAGATAAAATATTTATGGATTTTATTTCCTCATGTATAAAAAATACGTATCAGCAACACAAAGTTGCATGCATGCTTGACTGCGATTTCCAGATGGAGCTAAACTTAAAATAATTCTGATAAAAACATAGCAAGCTGTCAGAATTTCAGGATAATGCAATACTTTAAAAAGTGAGTAACTGTAAAATTGGGATTCATGGTGGAGAACACTATGCAAACTTGTTTAGCATATTCTATACAATAGGTAATATATAAAATAGTTGCTTTGAATTACTATCCAGGGAAGAGCAAAACATTTAAAACTGCGTTTTCATAATTCATAGAATTAAAACACCTTGTTTCAATTTCAATATTGCAATGGCAAATTCAGAAAAGTGATATGACCCTCCTGCTAGACATAAAATGTCCAAGATGAAGAAGCTACTGCTATTACTTTAGAGACAATTGTATTGACTTTCTTCATAGTCAACTTTTATTTAAAGTCGATTTTGAGGCTTTCAGAGAAACTGTGGTGCTGTATGGTTCTTTTCGAGCCTAATCACCAAAGGAATTTCTCATTCTTACCCCTGAACACCAAGTCTTCAAGCTCACTTACATTTATGGGATTCCTCACAGTCATCAAAGGAAATGTGAAGCTTGACAGCTAGGCTCCATGGCTAAAGCACACACATTTCTAAAATGTGATTAATTTTACGAGACAGTAAACAGCACAGTCACAATAAACAGACAGAAAACTCCACTGTGAATACCTGTGTATTTCTCATACATGGCCAAATTAAACCAGGATCAGTTTGGTGGTCTTACACCTCTAAGGAGCTGGCAAAACAGATCGGAATGGAAACTTCATATTCAGGCTTTCATGAACTGCATAATATCCTATTTTTACCTCTGCCAAAACCCCAACTTACAGGGAAGAAGATGCTAAAGTATTGAATAATGTCATTATTTTTTTAACTGAAAATCATATATGTAGTAGTTTATTCATTATATAATAGAAGTTATTCAACGCAACTCACGTGACATACCAGTTTTTCTCCAGCTACCTGAAATTCTCTTGTCCTAGTTTAGAGAGAAAGCTATTCCTCCAAAATCTAGAACTACAGTGCAACCTGTATGATGGCTGAAACATGTTTCCCCACTTTTCCAATCATCCACCTATTGTCATTTGAGGAAAACCAAAAACTGCAGAACTCTCGAAGAATCAGGGAGGACATAATCTTGGAAAATACACACACTATTTCACAATAATTCAGGTAACATTAAGAGTGGGAAATTTGATGCAAATCAATTGCATGAGCACCCAAATTGGGAAAAAAAGAGCAAGGCTCAAGAAATTAATTAAGTTTGCTATCTGTTCCTATATTACCACATTACGTTATAAAACAATGTTTCCAAGCATAGAGAGCTTGTTCCCTAACTAGCTAGCAACACTAACTGTTCTGCCATAGAAAACACGATTTATATTGGCATTTTCAATAATAGAAGGATTTAAGCGCAGCGGTTGCTTAGATAACAATACCATGCTATTGTATGTCTATTGCATTTCAAATATGGTTCTGTTGATATGGTTCTGCCACATACTGAAAGTATGTGCTGACAACAGTTTATGTAGAAAAACTGAGCTGAAAAAAAAGCATGATAAGAGGCATCCCAGCCTGCATTCATAGCTTCAACGTACAAAATTCAAAAAAAAAAAAAAAAAGAGAGAGAAAGTAATTATTTTGGCCAGAGTTCATTATCCATATTTGCCTCAGTAATGCTATTACATTCAATGTGTAGGAAGTACAATTTAATTTCCATGGAGAAATGTGGTTTTGGAATTTTTATGTTAATTTCCTGAGTAACAAAAATAAATTGTCTAGCATCATTTTCTTATACTATATATAGAAATATATATATAGAATAGTATACTGTTTTGGACTTGGACGAACTTACATTGCATTCACTGACATCCACTCCTAGATTCTACTCTTGAGATTCTTCACATCTCATATAGCAGCTGTCACTCCACAGAACTGTGCCAGTCTCTAAAAGCTAAAGTGAAAGAGCAGTAGGGATCTCCACTGTATGTTTTAAATCATAGAATCATAGAATAGTTAGGGTTGGAAAGAACTTTAAGATCATTTACTTCCCCTGTCATGAGCATGGATGCCTCACCCTAGATCATGTTGCCCAAGGCTCTGTCCAACCTGGCCTTGAAAAGTGCCAGAGATGGAACATTTACCTCTTCTTTGGGCAACCTCTTCCAGCACCTCACCATGCTCACAGAGTCTTTTAATCAGAAAATTCCTTGTAATTACTCTAATACTATAACATGCTACATCCTAAATGAAAAATAATCATCGGTTAGCAGATATTGATTGGAACTCACAAAAAAAAAAAAAAAAATGCTTTGCAATAGCTAAAGACTCATGCACTACTTATTGTGATTATTCTGTCAAAGTCAATAAAATATTCCAAAAAATGAAAAAGAAGCAATATCCTGCTCACATTACTTACTGGCTTTGAGGTAGCAGAGACTATGTTGACAGGATACATTATGGACCTTAAGATATCGCCACTGATTTTTGCAGGGGAACACAGTTCCTACTGATCTGGTGTGCAGCACTGGAGAAGTTTCCTGTTACCCAGAGTTTTATCTAAATGTAGTATTCTAATACTTCGCTCTTAAACACAGCACAAACCATAAATTACTTAAGCCTTCCTGTGGACACTTAAGCTATACATATATATATAAACATAACTGTATGATGGAACAACAGATTTAAGCAGCTCGTCACAATTCCTACTACAAGAAAAAAGGAAGTCAGCAATTAAAATTGTTTTAATA
>NW_009915028.1:39545-45040 GCF_000696875.1 Nestor notabilis | reverse complement strand
AGGGAAAGAAGGGGAAAATGCAAAATTCCTCCTTTGAAATATTTTTCACTGATCAAAATAAAAAAACAACTGACAAAAGTCAGTATTTTGTTCTAAGAATAAGTTTCTGTACTTTCAGATTGCAGCATATACATATTTTGTCTAACCTCCAATATATTTTATTTTTTTCTTTGCCCATTTTGCTTACCTCTAGGTTCAACTTTGTATTTACAGCAAATCCGGTTTTATTCACCCCGCTCCTTCTGTAACATGTAGACTTTGGCCTTAATAGTTCTATCTATCTGCCTTATGATACAGTATGTCCAGCTGATGCAAATGTGCCAGAAAAAAGTAATTACAATTAAGTCTTTCCTAGAACTATTCATATTGATATAACTTTTCGGTGGTTGGAAAAAGCAATTTTGGTGAGGTGAGGCTGGAAGAAATTATGCCCCCCAATGATTTCTAGGTAGAGACACAGTAGCAAATCATTCCTCAACTTATATTGTCGGAACTTATTTTTTCAAGGAGCAATAAATCTCATAATCTCCAAATTAACATTGAGCTGATTGCAGGATTGTTCTTTCCCTCATCCCATCTGTAAGGCACAGTGAGTTTTTTACCTTTGGCTTGACGAAACTTTGGCATTTGAGAGGCTATTTTTATTTTTCTCAACCTTATTGCACTCTTTGATAAGATTATTATGTTGTATTATATTATATTGTGATATATAAATCAGACACAATAATAGTGTTCCACTTTTTGTATATTGTACTATAACTTTCATCCAATTTAAAGCATAAACAGATAGGGGGAAAAAAAAGCCAACTGCTGTAAGTGCTAAGGAAGCACATAGATCTGACAACTTTCGATAGAAAACAAAAAGCTTCTAAAAATATAGAATCCACTTTCTATTCTTCATTTTCACTACTGTATTTTCCCTTCACCAGTAACTGTTGAAAAATACCTCTTTTATTTTTCCCCTTTATTTTATTAACTAAAATGTGCTTACATTATAGAACTGTTCCACGGTGAGGAGCCTTGAACTATGACTGCAATTGCCATAGTGTAATCAGCAGATGCATTTGAGTAATTATCAAAAGCTATCAAGCCAAAACTGAGATCAACTAAAATTCTACCAATTTTTGGTAAGAGCGAACAATGAAATAAACTGTCCCTTTAGCAGAGAATTCTCAGCTTTTTGTTCCATATATCAGATTTTTCCTAGCAATGACTTTGGCAGAGAGAGAAAACAAGGAATTCAATTATCAACTTTCTTGAACACAAAATTAAAAAGTCATCACTCCAAAGAGTACCAAAAACTTGGCACCATTTTAGATGTCTCTGAGTTTCACCACTACTGCCATCTAATGCTCAAAGCTAGATGTAGTGACTCTATCTAAAAGTTCATAATGTGTACACCAGGTTTAGTGGTTCCTAATAGTATTGCCCTTTCTTTAATGAAATATGATCATTTCACTGTTTATTTTAACCAGATGGTAAATCATGAGAGTATTCAACATGATTGAGTGAGATTAAGAAAATGGAACAAAAAGGCCTAATAACATTTACCAAAAAGGCATAAAAAAATAATTCTACTAAAACTCAAATGACTAATCCGTAACTTTTAAATAGTGTTCTGTTTCAAAATAAGAAAACTTCAGTTTGACTACAGCAATGTTATCAGTACTCCAGATTTGATCATAACTCTTTTGAAACTTTCTAATTCCTTTTTAACAAAGAGAAAAAAATAGGAAACTTAAGTCCTATAAGATCAAAACCCATAAATCCCTTATTTTAATCATTAAAGCAGTCCAATTATTTTTAAATTTAGCTTACAATTTCAAAGATACACATTTACATTTTCTGAACACCTGGAAATGACTATGCTACTGGAAGACTGTTTCCCTCCCCCTTCCCCCAGCATGAGCAGAAGTAAATTAAACTTGGTTAGTGAGAACTACCAAAAGCAGAATTTATTTATGGCCTCTTGTCTGAATTTTTTTTCCCTACTCCCAGTTCACTTAAAAAAAGAATAGACCAGTCCTCATGACTTATTTGAAACAGAATTAACATACGTTTCAGGTTTCAGGGCCTAAAACAATCTACACTGCCAGTTGGAGATGAAAGCTAAAATGTCCCTAGTTCTGTTCAGCCTCCAGCTTTCCTCCCGTTCTTTCCTCTAATATGAAATTTGCAATAAATCTGTCCATGAGGTTCTCTGGTTTATATTCTTTCTAAAAATCCAGTCTTAAAACAACTTGCACCAAAAGATTTCTTATCATACCCTTCTCTTTTTCTCATGCAATAAAATTCATTTCTGTAAATGAAGACATGACACTAATAATAACTATCTGAAACATCACCTTGTTTATTTGACTCACTCACACTAGATAGAAACTTTCTATGATACACACCACATGCACAATTTCCTATCTTTCAAGAATAGCACAAGTTGCAAATATACATAAATTTCATTTTAAATATTAATTTCATTTTATAAAATTCTGCCTCATGAGTTATCAGTCACCACTAAGGCTAAAAACTCATAGATTGTTGAACTCCAAACAGCTGAGTTTCTAGAGTATCTTGCTGCAACCAAATGCAGAATTTTTACTGTTTGAGTAATCTCAGAAAGAGTAAGTGCTCAGTACCCATCAAAGGAGCTACCAATAACTTGTATTTAGCTTTCCAGATCTAAAAAAAAAAAAAAACCAAAAGTGAATGGTACAGCATGAGACTTTCTTCTGCTTATTTTTTGTGGTTTTGACATCTTGCAACTAATGACCAAACTCAACACTTGACTGAAGTCCAGCTTAGAAGATCATTTTCTCACCAACTTTAACATACTCCCAATTCCATTTTCAGTCTGCTATATGAAACACACCACAACAAAAAATGATTGCTTTTGGGCTTACTAATGGCTTTTCTGCACTTGGCTTCATCTTCTTGCCATAAATCAAGTTCCAAGTGACAGCAGCTTTTTGCAAAAAAATTCCCTGGCAACTTTTCACCCTCTCAATTCGCTTTCCTTGAAAGTCATTTGCTGCAGGTATAATGAAGAGGATTCCCCAGATAGTTTTCTTCCTTATCTATACAGCCAAAACCCAAATAAATCTCTGCGTGAACATTACGATAGAGGTTGTCTATACAGATTTGTTTATCTTAGGAGCTCGGCTGATAATGCCATTTAAGACAAGATGATATATTTTATGAAAATAAATTACAGGCTTAGTGAAAACAGGGCAGTGCAACTGCTGAAATGATGGAATATATGGGACCCAAGATGAGCTTTTGAGCTTGGTACTAAGCTGGAAGCACTGATTTTCAAACAGTTAAATCGAAAATGTACTTTGAAACTGCCATTCATAGCACTGATCATAATAAAGATTTCTTTACAAGGATATTCACAGCAATCAAGAACAGCTCTTAGTCAAGTTAGATGGGATATGAAAATATGGCTATACTGTTTCAGGACAAATTTCTTTCTGAAAGGCGAAGAATGAGCACAGAGAAGACAATAAACAACTACTGATTGAAAAATAAGAGAACTGTGAAGCTAGTATGTATAGCATTCTTCTTTAAATGATCATTTTTAATTACAGTGGAAGTTAAAACCTGTTATTATGGACATTGTCCAAAAGCCTTTTAAATACTGACAGGCTTGGGGCATCAGCCACCTCTCTAGGAAGCCTGTTCCAGTGTCTGACTACTGTTAGGAAATGCTTCCTAGTATCCAGTCCGAACTTCCCCTGGTGCAGCTTTGAACCATTTCCATGAGTTCTATCATGGGATACCAGAGAGACGAAATCAGCACCTCCACCTACAATTCCATGCCTCTGGAAGCTGTAGAGAGTAATGAGGTTGCCCCTCAACCTCCTTTTCTCCAAACTAGACAGAACCAGAGTCTTCAGCTGCTCCTCACAGTACATGCCTTCCAGCCCTTTCACAGCTTTGTTGCCCTCCACCAGACACATTCAAGGACCTCACATCCTTTTGAAATGTGAAGGGGCCCAACACACAGACACAACTCACGATGAGGCCTCACCAATGCTGAATACAGGGGGATAATCCCCTTCTTTGACCATCTGTTCATGCTGTGTTTGATGCACCCCAGGATGCGGTTTGCTGACTCTTATTGAGCCTGGTGTTGACCAGCAGCCCCAGATCCCTTTCTGCAGGGTTGCTTTCCAGCCACTCCTCTGCCAGTTTAGGCTTGTGTCCAGTTTTACTCTGTTCCAGGTGTACAAATTCACATTTGGTTGTCTTAAATTTCATCCCATTAATCATAACACAATGCTCCAGTCTGTCTAGATCCCTCTCCAAGGCCTCCTGTCCCTCAAGAGAGTCAACAGCACTTCCCAGTTTGGTATCACCAGCAAAATTGCTAATGGTTCATTCAACTCCTGCATCCAAATCATTAATGAATGTATTGAACGGAAGTGGCCCTAGAATTGAGTCCTGAGAAACACCGCTGACAATCGGTCCCCAGACAGATGTAGCCCCATTCACCACAAATCTTCGAGTCCTGCCCTTCAGCCAGTTCTTTATCCAGTGCACCGTCAACCCACTCATCCCACAGCTGAACAACTTGCCTAGAAGGACGTTGTGGGGGTGAGTATCAAAACCTTACTAAAATCCAGAAAATCACCACCTTCCTTTCACCCACTACTAAGCAAGTGACCAAGTCTTTGGTCACCTGCTTAGGAGGTTTTGATATCCAGGAGGTTTTGATATGATATCCATGGAAGGATATCAAATTAGTTAAACAGGACTCTTCCCTTGTGAATCTATGCTGACTGTGCCTAATAACTGCATTGTTCTTTAAATGCCTTTCAATAGTACCAAGTATTATCTTCTCTGTATTTTCTCCTGAAGCTGAGGTTAGACTAACAGGTCTGAAGTTTCCTGGGTCTTCTCTACTGTCACTGCTGTAATAGTAATAACAGTCATTCAGATAATAACAATAAATCACATATGCATAGTTAAGGCAATACCTCTGTAAATATGTCAATGCTATAAAAGACCACAGTGTCACAAGCTAGGATGCAGGTGTACGGATGGTCCGAATGAAACACCTGGCTCTAATCAGGTCTTTCTGACTGTATTTGACTGAAAAGCGTATTGAAATGCTTCCACTTGAAAAATTACGTCATTATTCTGTTTTGCTGTTCTCATATTGAGCATGCACTGACACAGTCCATCACAAGATGCATTCAATCTAAACGAAGTGCTAAAATGGTATTATTACTATCTAACATTCTACATGACAGTAGATTCTTTGTAGTAGTTTTACAGCAAACCATGTTAATGGAATAATTTATATCACAGTGGACTTAAGTTGTAATTTTGCACAATTTATCTATTTGCAAGTGAAGACAAAGAAATTCCATTTGCTACTCAACTGGTGAGTGGTAACTTTATTAATGCATTTCTGCCACAAAGATAAATGAAACAGCTGCAGAACTTCACATCAGTTTACAGCAAGCATTGAAATACTCGAAGCGATATATACC
>NW_009915028.1:11926-39514 GCF_000696875.1 Nestor notabilis | reverse complement strand
CCTGCTGAAGTCTTAGACTATTCATAAAAGTTTCTCTATCCCCACAGAGCCACTATAATCACAGCTCTTTCAACCTCCTACCAAACTAATGGAATGAAACCTCCTTTACTTTCTTGCATCAGTTAAAAGTCATTGCTTCAGAATTGTTGTATTACTAGTCCCAGTAATCAAAATATTTTTGGCTTTGACAAGATCCATTGAATTTCAGCTTCCTTTAAATGTTTGTATGTTCACCAAAAATACTTCAAATACTTTTGTATATACTGCTTTTTAGTTTCTGCTTCCTATGTCAAATCTTTGAAAACTTTAACAATCACAGTAATTAATACTATTTTATGTCCTATTGCTAGGCTAAGCAAGTTGAACTGTTACATAAGCTTTCTTTAAGTTCTAAATTACTGCTTCAGATACATGTGAAAAATGTTTCTTACTAGGCTTTTTCTGTATTTGAAGATTAGAACTTATTATATACTAACATATTTAATTTTACTGTAACTTCAGTACACTAGTGTCAAACATCCTACATTTTAGCAAACATTTCTGTCATCCTAACAGTTCACTTAATAACATATAAGCATTCACAGAAACCGCTAGCCTGTAAAGCTGAAGAAAGACATACTACATGAATGGATTTCTTTTAGCAATTGCCTTGGTTTTATTATGCCATATGAGGCATCTTATATGAATATTTGCTGTGATAACAATTAAATTGAAACTATCAGGCTGCTATACCACTGGGTTCCTCTGCAGATATACTGACAGTGTCAGGGGTTGAGCATCTAATCATTGTATTATCTCCTCAGATAACCTTTGGAATTACTTTTTTTTTTAATTAATATGAAATATTGACCTGAAAAATTTCCGTAGAATTCTGCTGTCAATTTTACTTTTGTGTTGTGCAGTAATGACAATTACATTGCTTATTAATATTGCAAGGTTTTGTTAAGTTAGTGGACATATAGATAGATAAAATGCACGCAGAACTGAGGCCACAGATTACAATAACATCATGAAACATGGCATTTCATTAATTGCACTGGATTTCGTTAAGGCATTGGCTTCAACTGAGAGAGTGGGCTATAGGACAGTGAAAACTTGCATAAACTTTAACCCTGATATTGAACCAATAGCCTGTGCATAAGGCTAAGGGCCATTAATGCATTCATAAGAACTAAATCCAGGAAAAGCAATTGTACTCTAAAAATTCTAGGTGTAAGAAAACTATTTTGTACTTACTTTTTTGTATCAATTAAAAATAGACAAATAACCCACTATTTCAAAAACTGAACAACAGTTTTATTTAAATTGAATTGCCTTACATCCAGGCAGAAACAATACACGTAACACTGCAAAATGTCACAGAAGTCTAAAAAAAAAATAAATCTATCCTTATCCAGAACAGATAGCAGTTGTACACAAATTAATGCTCTGCCTTTTCTTGTAAAGATCATTTGTAATATCGTATCTGTGTGCTGCTTACATCTGGGTCAGTCTTCGAGGAACAAGATCAAAATGGTAACCTATTGTATATAGCAGGTCATGGTTCTTTAGAGTTAGGTAAGTTCACTTTAATTCTGTGCTTACATCACCTGATACTGCTTCTGCAAGAAATATTCCTCCCCCTCCAACTAATTCCTTTTCCGTTGTTCTCATTGTTACTCGTTCCTCACAGATTTCTGATGATTTGGGGATGATGGTCTAGGAAAAGGGACTTCATAGGCATCGATGAGGGGGGAAGAAAGTACAAGCAAATGTGTTTTAAAATTGATCTGCTCTGGATGTCTTACTTTGTATTTCCCAATTGGCCAGCACATATTCACTCTTGTTATCAAAAATGCTTATAATACTATATGCGGTCATTATATACTAAAATGGGAATACCCAAATAGGGGTCATGCTAAAATTAGTATTGAGCTGTTGTCTGAAAGTATTTAACAGGTGTACATTCTTAGCCAAAACTGTCCAGTGAAGAATTCTTTCAAGCTAAATAGAACTGCTCTGCTTTTGTCTGGTATTATTTCAATTCCTCTTCTTAGATCAAAACAACTGTCAGACATCTATGATCTAGCGCTCAGAGGTTTCTTTTCTTTCACAGATATATAATAAGAACAAATACGATACAGCCTAGCCAACTTACTGATTTCAAGCCAGAGTTCATCTTCTAGGGCTATCCAAATATCAGACATAAAGATTTTTCTACTACTGTTAATATTTCAAATACTAAAATTGATCCTATGCATATGTACAAATACGTGAAACTGAACTGGATAATTTTATATCATTGTATGTAAAGCAAAAATATGGCTGCATGAAACGCAGCAACACATAAAATTAAGTGAGGAACAGAAATAAGAAAAAAAATCTTTACGAAGACATAATGATAGCTAGTATTACTAGTTGGCAGCAGAAAAACTTTCTCCATGTTCACTGAGCAAGTACAACTGAACAAGCAAGCATGTTACAATATGTATCAGTCAATAAAGAGTTGAAAGAAACTTCATAAGTAAAAAAATTGTTTGTAGGGAATAAAGTTAGGACAGATTTCTCAAAAAAATCCAGTGACTATGTATACCTTCTTAAGACATCTTAAAAGGTCTTATAAGTTGAGCAGACTACTCTTGATTTTCCGAAGTAACTAATCCGAAAGTCTTGACTACAGGAATTTACAATGCCAATCAAGAAATTTAGGATTGCTGTTTCATTCACTTCTTCAAAGTGACTGCTCTCTTTTTGGAAGAAGCTTTCTACTGCATAGCTTTAAATTATAATGACTGTAGCAGGTTCTTTTCAATAAAATGATGTGCAAGAAAGGGAAAATTTGCACATTTAAAATAAAGAAAAAAAAGTGTAAGCAAGATATGCACTAATTGATGAGAAAAATGTATGTGATAAATCTTGAAACACCTGCCAGAAATTTCTTACGATAATTATAGCAGTTATTCAATCATTTTCATATATTTTAAATGACTACAAATATAGTTTTTCAAAGAACTATACAAAACTCAACAATAGATAACTGTGTGTAAGATCAACTGCATATAACTAGAAGTTGAACTCAATACCCTGCATCCTACGTTTACAGTAATATACCCTTTACTATTTGTTGTAGAACTTGTAAGGCACAGTATTTTCTAAATCATTAACATCCGTTACCATGGATATGCCTACATAAAGAAACTTAAAACACATTGTAAATTACAAGTCAGTGATGGCGTGATTTCCCCTTAGTGAAACCATGCTGGCTGTCAATAACCACCTCGTTGTTTTTCATGTGCCTTAGCATGCTTTCCAGAAGAATCTGCTCCAAGATCCTGCCAGGCACAGAGGTGAGACTGACTGGTCTGTAGTTCCCCCGGGTCTTCTGTTTTCCCTTTCTTGAAAATGGGGGTTATATTTCTCTTTTTCCAGTCATCAGGAACCTCACCTGACTGACACGATTTTTCAAATATGATGGACAACAGCTTAGCAATTTCATTCGCCAGCTTCTTCAGGACCCGTGGATGGATTTCATCAGGTCCCATGGACTTGTGCACATTCCAGTTCTCAAGATGATCTCAAACCTGATCTTCTCCTACAGTGGACCTAAGGTCTTCATTCTCACAGTCCTTGTATCTGCCTTCCAAGACTTGGGCCGTGTGGTCAGAGCATTTGCTAGCGAAGATTGAGGCAAAGAAGTCATGGAGAACCTCAGCCTTCTCCAAATCCAGGGTAGACAGAAACATTTCTTTCCAGAGTATGAAGTTCTTACACAGGTATTTTCTTGCTTTCTTTGTTTCTATACATTCCAATTCCTAAAGCCTACTGAACAGGATTGGTCCCAACTTTCTACAAGCAGCCCCGTAGCAACAATTGCTGTGACTATACAGCAGATAGGTTAAGTCTGACAAACACTGGTGTACATCGTTTACACAGCGCCAGCTGGAAGATGGCAGATTTCTCTTACCATGCAGCTAGTACCCAGAATATATAGTTCTTCCTCTGAATTGTCTATAAATGAGAGACATCCCACAGCACATTTTCCAACATTATAGCCGTGCCACTCCATTTTTCTAATTTCCATGCCCTCAAAGATAGCTGTTCTGGATGACATATTACTTCAAAATAGTTCTTTCTTCTTCCTTCTTCTGTTTGCATTAAATCTATTGCTAGCAGCAGAAACCAAAACCATAGCACCTTGAATTCATCATCTCTGGTTTTGTCTGTTTGTGTGGTTTTCAACAGCCTGAAAACATTCAGCACTTCCAAGAGTCTAATACAAATCATTTCTCTCAATTATCTCTACATCAGTCTCTGTGTATCAGTGGGCATGGAAACACTCTTCTGTAAATATTTCCCTTTTTATTTTATGCAGCAATGACTGCTTGACACTAAATCAATCAGTTTCTAAAAAGCATAAAAAGAAGTAACTGCCCTAGGCACTTCCCACAGAAATTTTACATTAATTCTTCCATCCTTATACAGTGCCCATGCTACAAAGATGCTATATGTCTATATTTTTATAATGCACAGTATGATCAACAATAATAGTGAAAAGAGTGGGTTGACTAAACCGACAGTCCTCTGCTTAAGTGTCCTGTGTAGTCTCTCTCTTTACTTCCTAGATAGCAAAGAAAAAAAAGCAAACTGCAGCAAAATCAGAATGTACTTAGGTACTCTGCTGTACTGTACCTTCCCCATCCCTGCTCAAAACCTGCAGCCTTCTGTGCTGCAGTCATATACCTTCTCAGGAGGTATTGGAAGCTGAGTTTCTTTCAATCCTTACCATCTTGGCAGAACTGCATCAAGGAAAAATAATTAATAATTTAAAAAAACAAGAGTGCATGGAATTGTTGCTGATCTCTCCACTAGAAGGAGGCATCTCATTTCCTCCTTCCTGAACAATTTATATGCTTGAGTATGATGCCAGAATCGTCGTTCTAGGTACATGAAAATGCCTGTTATCTGCCACTTGCAAGACCAAAGAACAGTCAGGTGGCTTTAACAAGAAATGAATGGACAATAAAAGGAAAGCTATTCCATCTCTTGTATCTGCAGACTTTGGGAAGATCCTGCATTTTACAGTCTTTCATTGCCTATTACACAATGATAATTTTGAATTGAACAGTCAAAGCACTGTTCCACTCATATGGTTCTCAGCACAGATTTAAACAAAAAAAAAACAAAACAGAGCTCCAACATAAATAGCATTGATTCCTCTTGTCTGGAAGGAGACTCCAAATTCAGCATTTACATGTACGTGAATCTGTCCTGGAACACAGCCGTCTCCTTTGTATACAAAAAATCAAAAGCAGTTTCCATTCACCTCAGACATTCACTCTTGGTCCAGAGTCATGAATACTCAGTTTAGGAAGTAAAAGTTTGGCCTGGAACTTTTCCTGATTTACTCTGGTAACAAAAAAAAAAAAAATACTCCCAATACTTTGTCTCTATTAAGGCCTTGAAATGTTACCATCTATAGCTGCCTTTTCTGCCCTTTTTCCTTCTCAGACTGTGAAGTTTCCACATGTAGGAACTGAAGACTTCATTTATATTCACAGTTCTTAAGAGACTCAAGTATTACAGATTGGTTATAGTGGAAGAAAAAAACAAAAAAAAGGTGAAACCTGTCATGCCTGAACTCCTGCATACTGCCAAACTAAGAAGTTCGGCTCTAAAAATATGGATACTTCGGCAAAAAATGCTGCTCTTCTGTGCTGCACAAATGAGTTGTAGCAGATAAACTGGACTTTGTGAAACAAACAAACAAAAACTAACATAGGTAGATACTTCAGCTCCTGGGAATGTCATGAACATCCGTTAGGGTTGCAATACTTGTGGGCTGAGTTGCAGGTAAACTCTGACTTCCTCACCAGGATGCCCTCTTGCAAGAAGCAAAAATGCCAAGCTGAGTCTGTGATAGCACCATTATGAAAAGATTTGAAGAGCATATGAAACTTATGTGTGTATCTCCCATAATCCAGAGTTACACGTTTCCCAGGAATGAGTAAAGCCTAAGTGGACCACAGACCCGCCTCAGTCCACTCTGTTTTGTATTTCATTAGGTCTGTTAATTCCTGTTCACATCTATCATACATACTTATTCCTACAGCAGCTATGTGAGGCACACAGGCACAACCAGATGTAGAGTTTTCCACAAGACTACTACTGAAGACTGTACAAGATGAAGATTTGTATAAGTTTGTAAAGCAGAAACTTACAACAGACCTACTTATCTTCCAGGCTAATGCTCTTAGCACTGAACTATCCTTTGTCTTGGAAAACAATATAGCAAGCCATTGTACTTACAGCACTTTAAAATTTTAACCCGCCACAACTTCTTTACAATGCTCTGTTACCCTGCACGGACCTTCCTTTCTCTGATATTACCCTTGCAGTCCCAGTAAGTTCATGAATTCTCATGTTACCAGTTTCAGCTTAAAACCAGAAATCTATTCCTGGTGCCAAAGTATATTCCAGAAGTTAAAAAAGCCATACATATTATGGCTGGAAATATATACAATATTTCATATTTTGTATTATTTAGACAAATACATTTAATTAAAATAAATTAATGTGAATGTTTATAGCTAATAACACATTTTTTGTTCATCAGGCATTTTCATATGAATATCATTATGCATGTTTTTCTAAAACAGGATCTGACACTAAGGTTGTCTGAAGTAGCACTGAGTTAAATTTGAGTGAGAAACAGGAGCAGAATCACATATGCCTTACATGAAATTGCTTAAATACTCTAAAAGGCAAGCAAAGAAACAGATCTCATTTTACCATCAGTCAGTTTTGACACTCAGGCAACTCTTCTGCCTTTTTCAACTGTTATGGCCCTTGGCAGAGAGATGAGGGCTGTTGCTTCTTCTCTACAAACCCCAAAATGGGAACTTCGATTGGTTTAGAACAGTCTCTTTCAGGACACATGCATGCACATTTCAAGACCAGAGAGTCTTGTGAACACATTTCAAGAAACTCTGAAGACAAAAAATACTATTTTCACCCGAGTTTTGACATTGGTTTTTGGTCCCCATCCTCCTCCCCTTTCCTTTTCCCATCTCCCTTTAATTTAAAAAACTTTTAATGCAGTGTGAAAACATCATTTTATGTTCATTTTCAACAACATGGAAGCTGTGCATAAAAAAGTGCTTTTATCAGTTAATAAAGGGGAAACCTCACCTTGGGGAATTAAGAACAGGTGCATAGTGTTGTTAAAACATGAACCTAACTATCGATTTTCCCATTTTCATTGGCTAGACTGGGAAGAATTTTTAAAAGACAACAGAAGGAACAATCATGGCATTAGAGATAAGAACTTTAAATATTATGGAGGATTGCTAACACCAGACTAGCTCTAAGAGAGAAATAAATACCTTATTTGTTATATATGTACATTCTGTTGTTAGCTCACTGCAACAGTAACACCAGGACTGTCTGTACTGATTAAAATAGCTACTGAAAGTATAGAAAAAATGTTGGCTGGTTACTTGGTTTGGGTTGGGTTGGGTTGGGGTTTTTTTACAAAAATGCAACATTAGAGTAAAATAAAAGAACTCTCCTTGTCACCCTGCATTTGTTGCAATAGAAGGAACAAAAAAAATATTCAAATCATATATTTTACAGATTTTCTTCTGAATTCTGCAAAGCTGACTAATCATCTGCAATCCCTATAAACAGGCACCTAGCAGTTAATGCTACAAATCAAGTAACACCACGTAATATCGCAATACAAGACTAATCTTCAGTTATAAAAGCAGAACTGAATCTGAAGCATGATATTTCATGAAGTGTCTCCAAAGCCAGTTTCCATTCATCTCCAGGTGACAGAATGAAACATTCAGGTCATTTGACTACTAGGATTTACACCTCTGAGTACTATCTGGACAGTACACTTTGGCAGTACATTCATATCCTCACCCCTGAAGGATAGTTGAAAAAAAAATGACTTCTTCCTTTACAGTCTTCAAAAACTTCTTGCCAAAGAAAGAATACCATTCAGGTGATGTCTATTTGAAATGGAAGAAACCTTCACCTTTTCTGTGTGTTATACTGGGGGAGTAAGGACGGAATGAAATCCGGTAGGGGAGCTTAACTTCATCTAAAGAACGTTTATACAACTTTTCAAGGTCACTGTTAATTGAGCAAATTGCTGTGTAAATGCTGGTCACACAAAGCTAAGCTACCCAGGGCAGCACTAAAATGTAAATCAAGTACATTCATAAAGCATTGCGTTTTGATCAAGAGTTGATACAATAAACTGTTTCGCATGTCAGTTCTGTTTCACTTATTTCTTACTTTTTTCTTTATTCTAATCTGTCCTACATCGCATAGTCACATTACCGCATACTCACACTTTCTGATAAAAAAAAAAAATCAGAAACAAAATATTCAAGTATTACATGAAAAAGTCGGTATTTAACAACATCAGGACTATGATAACGTCCATTTGAAAAGAAAATGTACTTTACTTTCCTAGAGAGAAACCTCTCTTTTAAAACAACATAGCACTTTTAGCTCTATGAATTAGATTAGTTATCTTTAGAAAGGACTTACCACGTAAAACAGTGAGTCTTGTGGACACACTTATTTCACCAACACTATTGGAAGCCACACATTCATAAATAGCTTCATCTCGTGGCGTGCGCAGTGGTTGTATTCTGAGAACTGATCCAGATCCATCATCAAATTCTATTACCTATAGAAGGAAACAAAAGCTGTCACAGATGTTGTTACAAATGCCTACCCCTTAGTTAATCTGTTCATGAACATCCCTGCTCGTGTTCACACCTGCTGGTATTCATGTCACCAAAGCCAGGTTCATTTTTCAAATACATGTACCAGGACAAATTCCACACAGATGGAAACAAAACAAAACAAAACAAAACAAAACAAAACAAAACAAAACACAACAAACCATCTAACAAGAGCTGTAAGAAATGATTCTGTAATGTAATGCTCTTTTATCCTGAAGTTCACCAACTATCTCCCTCCATTCTCTTAGCTTAAGTATTCTACTTTCAAATGTCAGTTACATTCATTTTAACTGCTGCAGGCTATATTCCCACTCAGAGAGTTCAGTTTACTCATTCATTTAGCTCCAAACTGAATAAGGGTCATCAGTTTCTGAGCAAGATACTTTAGATATGCACTTAACTCACAGAACATAGAAAATATATCCAACAAGGTACTAGAAAATGTGATCAGTTTAGAGGCTAAATAATAAGGCTAAACTTTAAAATTGCAATATTTATGTAAGAAATACTGATTTTCATACGAGAAATAATTAATTTAATGGCTCTTATTTCCTTCCTGTTCTGCAGTCAGAATCACATCAGCTGTTGCTGAATACTGACGCACTCCAGGCACTGAAAAAGCCTTCCTAATAACTCAGTACTATCTACTTCTAAAAAAATTTATTTGTCAATAATTTATGTTAGTACCACCATCAGGAAATGCACTTATCAGGAAAGGACAGTCTTTTTTTTTTAATGTTTTTATGAAAAAAAAAAAAATTCTTATTTGGCCATAATCTGTATATACATGAACACAAAAAAAATTACATATATGCCTATTTGCACGTATGTTAGTGTATATATGTCTAACTTACACACAAATAACCTATTAAATCTTTTAAGAGAGAAACATAGTGGAGGGTTAGGAACTATGATTGTATGTCCATTATTTTTCCATTTCATTGTAGGAAATGCTCAGTTTCTTCTTAGCATTGGAGAGGTCTAAGTGAGAATAAAATAAAACCTCATTTTTTTTTTCTGACAATACAGTCCACTAGGTGCATTATTTTTCCTTGTTAAGCAAAGCCATTATCCTAAACAAATGTAAACACCATAAAATCTCCATCTGATCTTATCAAAAACAAAAGCATAACTAGAGTTCTTGATAAACTGACATTAATGAGGGAAAGAAAAATTTCATGATCTTAAAGCAGACAAACTAATGATTTATAGATAAAAAATGAAACCATGGGTTCCAAATAATCACAATTGTTACACTTATAACTAAGTATTTGCTATGTTAAAATCTGAATACCAAATAATTCTAGCTGGATGGACAATAAGAAACAATGGCAGCAGACTGGGTTGGGCAAATATTGCAGAGATTAAGTTTCAAGTCTGATGTCTCCAAAATATGTATCATAAAATGGATTTATTTTTCCTGTGATGCGTTATCCCCTTTCCTGCACATCACAGATAGTTAATTCCTCCCACTCCTCCATCTACTGAATGAGATTTTTTTTTATTTCTAAAGCATGGATTTTTTAATAAAATCAGGCTCATATCAGAGGATAGAATGGTGCGATTTTTCAAACATGTTTTTTCTTTTCTCTGATTCTTGTAAAGTTCATCTGAGAAAGAGTTCTTAGTAACTTAAAGTAGATTTTTCTAATTCATATTATTTGAACTGATTCGAAGCAAGAGGAGAAAAAAAGAATCCTCCTGTATCATGTTCATTCATACTTGCAATATAAATAAAAGATGAAAGAATAACAGTGTAGTGCCACAAGGTCTTTCTGTAGCCTTTAATTTCAGAAACAATCTATAGCTCTCACCACTATTCTCACTCATTTGTAAGAATTAGCCTTTGAGCAAGAACATTCCACATTCAATGATAATAATCTTCAAATGTATAAATGGGTTACTGTCAAAAGAGAAGGAATAAATTATTTGTCCCACATTGCTAGGTAACCAATTGCTGTGTACATCAACTTCCAGCAAAAAAGTTCAGGTTCCACATGAGAAAAAAAGCCCTCATGACAAGGTTCATGAAACACTGTAGAAGGCTGTCCAAGTTTATTATGGGGAAGGGAGATAAACCCCAGCACCCCTGGGAAAGCATATGGATTAGGTTGCCCACTGAAGTCCTTTCCAGCTCTATTTACTAGTCTTTCTGTGAAGATAGGTGGCCAGGTAAAACTTCTTCATATCTTTTACTGGTAAGTAATCAAACTCAGAGAAATATACAAAATACTAATGTGAAAGAAGAGGAAAAGAAGCCCTATTAATTATTCTCTTATTGGTGCAGATGACAATCTTAGATGATTTTTGTTTCCCAGATGTTCCAGGTGCCATTTCTATTGTTCTGCTCTTATTTAGAGGTTCTACAGCATGAATTAATGACCTTAGTTTGGACAGGAAAGAAAGCTGCTTAAAATATTGATGTACTCTGCGCGCTTTATAACTACTCTGCTCAGTGCTTATAATAATAATTATAAAATAGTTGGTAAGTGTTTTCTATTTCTTTGCATTACATTCCATTTTACCTGGCAATAAAGCTTGTTACACAGTTCACTAAAGGCATTTTTAAAACATTTTAGATTTTTTTTATAGTTCCATTAAAGCATTTTTCAATGGAAATAAAACTATTTTTTGCTCATTCTCCCTAAACAGGTACGCAGGTACATTAAAAACAAAATATGAAGCAAATAAACCCGGACATATTGCAAAATAAACCTGAACCAACACAGTAAATAGGTGCATGCTTGATCCTTCACTTTTAGAAATCAACCTGAGTGAAAATTTTGCGACCAGGAGGGGATAAATTGTGTAGAGTTTATGATAAAATTTCTGTGCTAATCCTTCTACCCAATTACAGTGCTGCATATGCTCTGCAAAGTGCAAACAGTTCATGGCACTAGGAGGTCACATTAAAATTCATGATTTTATTTCTTACATTGAAATAAATATACAGGAAAAGACTTATATTGGTTAATGAACAAATTCCAACACCTTTAAATATTTTTTGAACAAAAATAGAATGAGAGAGATTTAGTTTATACAAGCAATGCAATTATTTTCTGCTGGTGTAAATCTAACCTTAAAGCCAGGGCAAGCAATTTTCTCAAATACCAGTAAAAACACAGAAGACATCTTAGATCATTTGCTCATAAAATGCATGTTACAACTACAAATTAGTGATCTTCCAAACAGTTGTTGTCTTAACTCAGATTTCTGATATTTAAATTGAAGGTAGTAAACTAACACAGTGAAAATTATATATCTTAGTGCCAGTTTTGGTATCCATTCTACAAGCCTTCACCCATTTTCCGAGATTTTTCTTTATGTTAAAAGTCAATCCATTCCTGCCACTAAAAGTAGGAATAGAATTTGTTGTCTGAGTTTCCTCAAATAACCAGTATCCTTTGAACAGATTACATCCACTAATTGAAGGTTGTGGAGAGAACCAGTTTCCTCTGATGACTTTTCCTATGTTATTGTTAAGAAATAATCAAATGCAAACAAGTTTTACATTTCCTCTTCAGCAGCAGGAAGTACAACATCCTTTTCATCTCTCTCTGCAAGAGTGGTAAGCAGAAGCAGTAACAGCCTAGGTCTGTTTGATGCACACTGTCACAAAAGGAGGTGGCTTGCTCTCTGGAGACAGCAATCACTGCTCAAATAATTCCCCTCCCCCGCCATCTCCTTTATGGAAAAGATAGCTGGCTCAACAGAAACACTTCAGGGCTCCCTGGTTAGATCATGCTAGTTTAGAAACAGCAGTAGCAGTTTTCTTTCTAGCAGTGCTACGCACAGCCAGTTTGCAAAACCAAAACTTTACAAGACTGCTCCCACTAAATCATCCCCTACAGTCATGTGTATTTTGCTTAATTACTGATAACAAAGAACACACATTGGGATTAGAAGTGAGGTTTGAATTAATGTTTTTCAGAGGAACAGAACAATGGACCTAATACCTCAAATCTCTGATTGCTGACTTTCTTTCCCTTTTTGTTCCAGACAATTTTAGGTCTTGGATCTCCTGTAGCTTGACAGATGAATGAGGCGACTCCTCCAGAAACCCCTGTCTGGTCTACAGGAGTTCTTGTAAACTTTGGTGGTGCTGAAACAAACGAAAAAATAAAAAGTAGTAAGCATAAAAAATAAGCCATGTCAGAACATCAAAATGGAAAAAAGAAGGAAATATTTTGTTTCTCCAGTGACAGTATTCACCTGCAAGAGAAAGCATTAAAAAAAAAATAACTAAAAGGTCAGGAAAATACCTACATAGTTTACTAGTGAAATTTACATTAAAACAGAAATCTGATAGCATCAGAACAGCAAGATCAGAAATTATATTTTATCACCATTATAAATGAAGAATCAAATTTGTCTTCTGTTGCAAAATGAGCTCATCAATCAGCTGGAGTAAGATCATGATTCATTACTTGATGTTATGATCACAGGATGTCACAAAACCAGGATTCCCAACTTTAAGCCATTAAAATCAGTGACATTTAGGAGAAAGCATTTATAAGTTTGCAGTGGTGGACGGAAATGACTACGTATTAAGAGTTCATGTGTAAAGGACTAAAACAGAAGAGAGATTCACGCTTGGACACAGTTTCTTGTACAGCACCTGTTCACTCCCAAATTACTCTACTCTGTCAGAAAGAGTCAGATCCAACTGTTGGAACAACAGGAGAGGAGAGAGAAATGGAGAAATAATTTTAAAAGCAGGAAAAGGCATTTTAATTAATTATTTTCTATCCTTTTATTTCTTCTATTTTCCTTCCATAATCAAAATTAATTTTTCAGCCTTGTGGTGAAACAAAGCCTTTGAACTCACACAAAGATAAGACATGACTTCTAAAGATTTAATATAAAAATCTATGAGATTATGTCTAACCACAGTACAGAAATGTTGAAGAGTTGCTGTAAATATTTACATCGTTCTCTTTCTTAGATGAGAAAATTTAGAGATGCAATACACTTCAAGATGCTGATTTGAATGCTATGAAGAGAATACTTTCTCAGTTTTAAGTTGTTATGTGTAGTTGCTCTATAGCAACTACAATATAGTAGCTGTTGCAATTAATTTTTGCTCTCATCTTCTGCTTTCAGCAGTCAGCTCCTTTCTGTTCTCAACCTCTTCACTCTTCTTCACCTTCCTCTGTTATCCTGTCAGTTATGTACCCACAGTGTATTAGTTTTAATTTCTAAGTTGCTGCCCTTCACTTCTGATTTCTAACCATGTATTCTGCTGAAGTGGGCTTTCCACAAGGCAATAGTTCTTGTCAGCATGTTTTTTGAAATGTCAGAAACCTAGCAGACTACAAGTAAGCATGTACGTAACACTGGAAGAAATCACAAAGTAATTTAAAATGCTGAGAAAACATGATGGGGCAATTGTTACGAAACAGAATCAGTATCTTCTTGTTATGTTGCTATATGAGAGTATGCAGATTGTCCTAAGTTTACAAAATGAAATGAATCTTTTTTTCCCTACCCTTAATGTGTAACATACCACTAACAAAAATACTTTTCAAAAAATGCAGTAATAATAATGTTCCTGAAAATCTGCATGATTTTTTATTAATAGAGATGTCGGGAAACATTGGTTTTGCTCAACATTTCAGAATGCTCAAGCGTCTTTGAACTATCTCCTGTGCTAATTTCACCTGGTGAACATCTACCTGAACTCAAATGCAACAGAAAATCTGAGCACTACAAAATAGTGTGCCACTGCTGCAATGGAGAACTTAGGAAAGATCTTCTCTGAAGGCAAAAAACACTTAAACCATGGCAAATAAAACACACTTATAGCAAAGAAACTAAAAATCCCTTCCCAAGGTGCAAGCTTGTCGTGGTTCAAGCCCAGCCGGCAACTTGGAACCACGCAGCCGCTCGCTCACTCCCCCCCTTTTCCTTCCTCCCCCCGCTCCCGGAGGGATGGGGAGGAGAATTGGAGGAATGTAACTCCCACGAGTTGAGATAACAGCTCTCCAGTAACTAAGGTATAATACAAATCACTACTGCTACCAATAATAATGATAAGAGGAATAACAAGGGAAAAGGACACAACCGCTCACCACCCGCCAACCGATACCCAGCCCGACCCGAGCAGCGATCTGGGCCTTCCGGGTAACTCCCCCCAGTTTATATACTGGGCATGATGTGCTGTGGTATGGAATACTCGTTTGGCCAGTTTGGGTCAGGTGTCCTGCCTCTGCTTCCTCCTGGCTTCCCCTCCTCTCTGGCAAAGCATGAGACTGAGAAAGTCCTTGGTCAGAGTAAACATTACTTAGCAACAACTAAAAACATCGGTGTTATCAGCATTGTTCCCAGACTGAAAGTCAAAAACACAGCACTGCACCAGCTACTAAGAAGGAGAAAAAATGACTGCTGTAGCTGAACCCAGGACAAAGCTTTAAGCCTGAACCAAAGAAAAGACAGAAATGTATGCTGATGAAGAGCATCTGGGTTTCACCAAAACTGCTAGCTCTAAATCCTCTTCTATGCATGCATTAACTCAGCACTCCGATATGGAAAGAGACAGGACTGAATATGATATGCTGATATTCTGTGGCACAAGTTGTGATTGTGTGCCATCAAGTGAAAAATGATGTGCTGCCATTCTCTTTTCATTCCTTCTGACATTTTGTGAATTCAGTGTTAAACCAGTGAAAGAAAAACACTGCGTGGGCAAGTCCATCAGCACAGATTAACTATGTATAGTAGATCATACGCAGCTTTTAAACTCTAAATTTATGCCTCACTCATACTTTCAGTGACTGCCCAACTGATAAGTTCAATACCAGTGAAGTAACTTACTTCCTTAGAGACAAGGTCTGTGTTGGAAAATTTGCCAATTTTGCCATGCATTACTACAGTCAAGGAGGAAAAGTGACTCAATTTAAAAGCCATGTTGTGCATTCATTCCTGCAATACTTCACTTAACTATCTTTGACCAGGAGAACTTCAGTCTTTTTTTAACAACAAACGAAACAAAAGCAAGAATAAATGATAAGCAAAGATCATGTTGAACCATGCTAAATTAGCTCTGGAAAATAAATAAATAATTAAACAAAAACCCTTCACAACCCAAAACTTTCCCATTGGTGCTGAATATAAAAGAAATTAACAAAATCCCCTTCATCTCCGAAACTCTGAAAACTGAAAAGCAGTTCATCTAATAATGCATATAGAAATATATATGAAACTAAAAACTTTCTACAAAACTGCTGGTAAGGTAAAACCAGTTTTCTGATCATTTCTTCATCTAGACCTGGACCAAACCTGGTAAAGGACTATAACTGCCATGACTCCTCATGAAAATTGCTTAGTAGCTTCTGCAGAGCTCTATGTACATAGTGTTTTTGCAGAAACAGGACTGAATACCTAACGTGGCTTCAGTAAGTAACTGAAGAGGAACAGTATTTTTGCAGTACTATGTAAATTTTTGCTGGTCCAACAATAAAATTGTTGTTTATTAACTAAATACTTGCTTCAAAGCATTAGAAGCAAAAGCGAAGCACAGATGTTACATAATGATGTAATTCACTATCTGTAGACATATTTCAAGAAAAACAAGGTTTTAAGGTTTAAATAAAGACTACATTATGGTACGTAGAGAACTGTGATGATGTGTTTCACTTAAACCATAATCTGGCTGAAAAATCCAAGGTATGTGTCTGCTCAAAGTTTTCTCTTGCATAACTGACTCCTGTAAAAAAACATTGCCACAACTCTCCTCCAGTATCTCAACTTGAAAGTAAGACAGTTATCTTTTAGGTATCATACGGTATCAGAGAATGTATAAATTTACCTGAAACAGGAAACTTACAGTAGTCCTGTACACTTCAGACATTTTAATGCATACAATGGCTGTTTTCAGCAGTTCATCTTTAAATTCAGAAAATTAAATCTAGTTTGGCAAGCAAGTTAATTCTATACTTCAGGCTCAGCAGCTCTACCAGAAGGACAGCAACGTCTGCATGTTTAACAGTTGGTGTGAGGATGAACTCATTTATGGTCAAGAAATGATGAGATTATGGTGACAGTAGCCAGCCAGCCATGAAAAAATATAGGTATTATGCAATCCATCTTTTCATTATTCAGCCAACATGTTCATCTCATTACATACAAAGTGACCATCATCAGTGTAAGGGTATTTGAAATTACAATACAGCAGAACCAAAATTTAGAAGTAGTATCTGCTGCCTTTGTCTTTATAAAGGTTGTTAATTAAGGTTTGACACAAATTATCTCCACAATTAATGTTGTCAGTTTCTTGACATTGATTCTGACCTAAGCTGCTAGGCACTCTGACAGCAAACACAATTACACTGCACACATAGTTGTGCTTATTAACATGAGGGCAATTTTGATTGAGAACTGACGACTATTTTCAACCTCCCTTAACAACAGCAGTGCACAGTCCAACAAAAACTCTCTTCAGCACACTTCATTAAGCACAGCAACAATCTATATGGGAACCTTCCAGTGCAATTAAATCTGCCAAAAAAATCAGATGTAATAGGTTGCAAACTATGATACCACCACCCTTCAGCACTTCTGAAACTATTTGGTCACATTTCAATAAAGCTGCAATCAAAATAAAGAAGTGTAGTTAAAATAACAAAAGCAAAATTCAGTTAAATCAGCACCTCGTATTTCTGGACTTGAACTCTGAGCATCATCAAAATTGCAGTAATATTGGCTAAAAAATGCAAACAACAGAAATTTTGTTTGTTTCAGCTTGTTCACCTACCAGTACCTACTCAGATATTTGTGCTAATATTGAATGTTGATACCTTGTCAAGGGAAAAAAATTACAGCAGAAGATTTCCGTAACGGACTTATGGAGACAAGCTTTGCATCCAAGGCCCAAGGGTTCTCACCTTCTACTGCTTGTTCTGCACTTCTTGCTGCAACTTCCTCAAAGCTCAAGTAAAAGCTACCAAACAACTGCAAATTACACTCTAATCTATAAAGGAAAACATAATTTATTGCTAGCTCACCTTAAACATCATTTGTCGTTTTAAGGAGTTTAAAGCCACAGAAGTTAGGCTGCTGCTTCAAGGAGCAGTTAAACTGTTGCCCCAAGGAGCACAGGAACTTCTGAAATACAGATAGTTACTGCTACCAAGAAAGTAGGTGTCTTTTTTTGCACATTGAGGCTCCATAAAATATAATAATAATTCATTTGGATTAGAACATTTGCATGAGCATAAGACATCTCTTTTGCACTTCCACATTTTTAAGTCCAAGTATAATTCTGAAGTAGTGAATGGAATTGACTAATTCACATTTCATCATGTTAAGGAATTATCTAACTGTTTGAGTTTGCTGTTCCATACTCTGCTGTGCTTTGAGGACATGTAATACTTTTCCTCTGCACTCAAAACATTTGACAAAATGCTTTTTTTAAATCAGTAGTTCAGCCCCTTTCTTTCCACAGCTACTGAGAGCTCTTCTTGTGTAGATATATTTTTATGGACATACTCCTCTAATTAAGAGATGAATAGGAGGGTAAGACTTCACCTTCTTTAAACGTAAAGAGAAAGCTAATGGGATGTCTGCAGCCCAAGTACAGCAAGCTCAGCATGCAGACCTACCATGGACCAGATATACAGAGAATGCAGACCTTAATGTATTTATGTTTCTAGACCCTCTATTTGGGGTTTATGGAAGTTCCTAGCATACCATAATTCAATTTATGCTTATTTTTATCATATTCCTGAAAGATTAATTTTTTTCTGAAATCAGAAGAAAAATTGCAGAAAAATCCTATCCCATCATATCCTTTGTCAGTATGAAAAGCAAGGTTAATAAAGTAACAAAGACATGCTAAGGTGCTTCCTTTCAAATAACCTGTTTAATTGTAAATTGACATAAACTGTTTCAGGAGGCTACTGAAAAATTACAGTAACTTTTTCATTGTAAAAACTTCTTCTGTAGCAATGAAAGCTGGAAGATGATAGTCACAACTGTTCCCATGGGACCTTTTCATCCAACAGAAATGCAGGTTGAGCACAGAATAAACAATGTAGTCTGGCAGGTGCCCATGCATTTTGGGATACTGCACACACACCATTACAAGAATCATTGTCATTTAGTGCAGAGCCCCTACATATTACTGGTTTAGAGAGTGGTATGTGATTGGACTCATTCTGAGTAACAAATTCTTAAGTCATTCTTCACATGCCAACTTATACACTCAGAAAATTCCTATATGGGGTGGGGAAAAACAAAGCAACAACAACAACAATAAACCACCACCACAAAAAACAAAACCAAAACCAAAAAACAAACAACCAAAAAACCAAAAAAAAACCTAACCCAAGCAAACAAATAAAATACCCCACCACCCTTTACTGACCCCGCATCACACTTGCAACACTTAATGTGTCCTACTGATTTAAGAACTGCTATATATTCTAAGTAAACAGGCCATAAGCTGGGTTCACATCCAGTAACAGCGTAGGCTCCTGTCCTGGTAAAAATGCACAAAGTAGGCAAATGCTGCATGTAATCTCAACCTGACACTGTATGGACACATTAGAACTTACATGAGTTTTTATTCTTTTCACAGTTCCTCTAGGTTTTAATATACTAAAAAAGCTATTACATACAGACATAATATTTAAGATAAAACCCTTTGGGTCTCATTTATTTATTAAAAAGAATTTTCAAAGCACACTTTCATTTCAGCACACATTCATTTACAGAATTCATTGATAATTTACTCATTAATCATAATTTGTGACATCAGTTAGACTGATCATTGTCATAAGTAATTATTTTTTCTTAATTCCAACCTGCATATACCATGGACCTGCAAATTGGCTCTGTAAGAAAGTTAATTAGCTTTTTATTTCAGTAAGGACGAGAAACAATTTGTATTCATGAAATCTGCATAAAGAAATCCCAATGTTGCCAACTGGTATGTTCATAAAGGCTCTTGTCTGTCAGTCACAAGCTAGTGATATTTTCCTCCTTCTCACTGTAAACACCTTAAAACCACATCATCCCCACATCTTTCAGCAAGAAGAATACCAACAATATGATCTTCGAATGCCAGCACACTCAGAGCAGCTGAATAGTTTTATTTTTCTGTGAATGAAAACTACCAGGTTTTCATCTTTGAACTACTAAATGCAATCCAACTATGCCAACTAATTCCAGCTGAAGACATTGATACATTTGGTTCACAAAAATTATTTTCAGGTACAAGCACAGGTTTCCCAAAATCCTGGGGGAAGGAAACTAAGCTTTCACTTTACAGGTGGCACAACATCCTCTTAAAAACCCAGTCCCTACAACAGTGCTCATAATTTTTTTATAATACAATCAAAAAGTTTATCTCCCCAACTTCTTTTTGCTACTTGTATTAATCTAAAAACAAAAGTACCCAGAAGAAATCATTATGTTAAAACACGTCTGGTTTGGGGGGAATGTTGTAGTGTTTTTTTCCAATTTAGCAGTCACCTCCAGTTCCCCAACCTTCATTCAGCCAGTGCATAACCTACCCTACAAATTTAATAAGCGGCTCTAAGGAATATTATCACTCCTTGATCTCTCAAGGAAAATACTGAAAATCAAGTCTTTCTTTATGGTTTTGAATTTTCTGCCATGCAGTGTCAGTTTACTAGGCTGGCCATTGGATTTATTCTTCCCTGAAATATGAAATCAAATGACATACTTAAAAGAAAGGTCTTACAGGTAGAATAGGTAGGCTACATTTTCCAAAAGGTCTAATGTTTAAAAAGCACTTTCCTAATTTGTACCTCTAGGCTGTGTGAACCTCGGTACCAGCTCATTTCATTGTGGATTATGCATGCTTATTTAGAGACAGACATTATGTGAGCCCTCGGGACATGGAAGGAATACAAACCAACACAGACAGCAGCATTTATACGCCAACTAACATCACATCCCCCACCCCCCAAATTTCTCATACTCATTTACAGTTAATAATAACTGGGAGAAAGAAGAAGGCTTCCAAAAGTATGAAGAAGCTGTGTGAAAAACCTGTGAGAAAACCTTTTCTTTATACTATAGCCCAGTATGTTTATACCATAAGTAGGACAAAGCTGGAGAATATTGCTGTGTTTTTTCTACTAAAACTATTGCAGGCAACCTGGTAACGGTTTAACTTGGTTTTGTGAAAAATTACGAGGACGCTTACAGTAAATCTGAGACCAGCCATTAACTATATCTTGGCAGAATGCTATTGTGCAGAGCCTAACAGGAATTGAGGGCTGACAGGCCATCGGAGCCAGCCTCATCGATGATCAGAACAAAGGGTAAGGCTCCCAAATCTAGAGCTACTCCAACCCCCATCTCCTCTTGCCTTCAGGTCACAAGTTGTTTACACAGCTTTGCCCGACAGCACTACATATCCACCTTCACTACAAACTGTAACCTTTTTTTAAATATCACTACAGAGAATGAAACAGTTTTATACAATTGCTTCTAATTTCCCCTTACTTACTCCAGTGTTTCCTCAGTTGTTTCTACACAAGAATTCTAGTTTAAGGAAAGAGAATCAGGATGCCTGGTTCTAGTACTTTATTAACCTGAGCACTGAGAGATGAACGTATAGCATCAAGTACTCACTATGCAGTAAATACACTGGAGGACACAAATCCTCTTTTTTTGCTTTGTATAGGAATCTCAACACCATAAATTTAATCCCCCTGCACATATACTTTTAAGTTATACACCAGTACATGTGGTCGAATGCGCAATACAAAACAAAATAGGTATAAGCTTGTGTGTATACATAATATTTATCACACACAGTGTATGTAAAACCTGGGTGGAGCTTAATCTACCTGAGTTAGAAAAAGGAAGTTGCTAGTTAACCCAGTACACTAAGCCTTCTTCCAGCAGCAAATGAAAAGCACGAAGGCTCTTGAATCAAAAAGGTTAGTGACATGCACCACTTCATCCCCTAGGAACATTACATAACCTTGTCACAGTCACTAATTTAATGAAAGAAAATTCTGCTTCAAAGCTCTCTGCTGCTTCTTCTTCAAATTTTAATGTCTGCAGACTGTACATGAATTATTTGGTAACTGAGAGCTGACACTCCTTTTCAACGTGCAAAGTAGAAGCACTAGATCTTAAAATGCCGGGCAAGCTGATCTCTTTCCAGAGTAGTTTTGCTCTAGGAGAATAGGAGGAATGGTTAGAATTAGTGACTGAGAAATCTGGTTTATGACCAGAGATGGCTTTTATTGGTGTTTCAGTCTTACTAAACCCCTCAAAATACAGGTAGTAGGAAGAATAATATTGGGGACTGTAACTACTGATTGAAGCTTCCATTCATTTTTTTATTTATCGAGACATAACAAAATGTGTACTTGGCCATTTATAGACAGGGCAAATTGCTGATTAGTGACTGTGAGAGTAAAATCACCTATCTAATGATATGACTGACTCTAAAAGAAAAGAAAACATCAAACTTTACACATGGTTCAGTGTAAATGCTTCATAAGGCACCTATATAAACAAATTCTCGTAACTCCTGTTCAAGAAGAAGAGAAAATAAAAAAATTCTGCCTGACAACAGACAACACGGCTTACTTTCATGTAAGTATCATCTTTCTTTTCCAACACTAGAGGCAAACTGTCTTGTTACCAATACTCCAACTGGCTAACACATCAAACTGGAACAGCATTCTGTTACAATCTGCTGGGTGAAGGTGATCTAAGAATCTAGACTTTCAAACAACATGCCCATATAGGTGAAATCCTTTAATGTTATCCTAATGTCATCCTAATGTCATTCCTAGCTCAAGCCAGCTGAAGGTAAAGGCAAGAAAAAATATAAAACTCAAAATACACATTATCCACATTTAAAAGGACAAGGACAATAGCAAATTTGGAGTTATTCAATCCTTCTACTGCAGCCACCAAAACCAAAAGTTCTTGCTTTTCCAATTCTGTTTCCATATAAGGTGAGGAGGTTTAGCAAGCCCTTGGCTAAATACTAGTCCCCAGCCTTAAATCCAACTGACAAGGAATATACCCAGTCTGTTCTTTGGGTGCACAAAGGTGACCGTTAGATTCATAAAAGCTGTCTCAAATATAACAACTGACAATCAACTTCCTGACAAGGTGGTTTGTATCTTCCCTTTTGGAGCATTCTGGACAGAGTCATGTCCTGTCCTGGTTGTAAACACATAGTTTTATACTTCTTTGTCAGGTTAGATTATTAAACTGCTGAGGGGCAGACTGTTGTTACCTGGGACAAGTGAGTGCGTGCGTCTAATCAAATCTTACAGTCCGTATGAACATAAACACTTTGGGGAATTAAGGGGTTTAAGATAACTTCCTCCTTGTAAACCAGCACTGAGAGATGGCATGACTTGATATAAGCATAATTTATTGAGCCAAACTGGTTAATTAAAAGACTGTATCATTAGGCTCGCTATAAAATAAAACAATACTAGTTAGCAGAGATTCATAAATCTTTCATTCCTTCTCAGTAGGCTAGAACTACTTTCTCCCAAAACTTGATAAACTTGATACAACTCTATTAGTTGTATAATGACATTTACCATCTACCTACAAACACCATTTATATCAAAACCTAAATGTGATGCCCAGCCAAACACCTTTTACCAGCAGTGATATGAGAGCTACACAATGCAGCCCAGCTGCAGCTGTACTAACAGACAGATGAGTGTGGCCTATAAAATGATACACTACTGATGCATAAGCAGACATTCATAAACCAGGTCAGAAAACTGTTTATAGGTATTAAAAAAGATTCAGTAACTAAAGGCCCAAGTGGATCGTCCCAGTTTCTTGCCTACAAGTCACTGAAGATGTATCAGTATGGTTAACACAGTACAAGCGCCCTGCTCTGAGATATGGTTATGCAGATGTGAAAGTACTGATTACAACATATTTACACTGGCAGTATTTTTGATACCATGAATTTTCAGTACTACACAAGTGTCCTACTGTGTGTAGCTCCTGTGGTGACTACAAGCTACTGCAAGTCACATTTGGTTGTCAGTAAGGGCAATGCACGGACAATATGCAAAAACCGGTACTCCTCAAGTGCAGTTTGTAGTTAAAACTGCATCTGCTCTACGAACTTTTCTAATATGAGCCATATTCCTGTAACTCCTCTCCAGTAATGTTATGCCAGCATATGAGAACTAAAACCCCCTATAGAGGTATGCACAGCGCAACTGTAACTAGCTTAAAAATTCAGCTGAACAGTAGAAATGTAACCAGAAGAAACACATCACTACACAAAGGTAAACCTGTCATCACTGCAAGTCCATTTTTGTTTTAATTCTGGTATGCAACAGCACTTTGCACAATAACATTCTACAATCTATTACCCAAAATCTCTGAAGAGTACAGTTATTTGATACGTTCTATGTTGCTGCAGCATTGTACTTGCTTTGTAAGAATTTTGCGTGGCTATTCAAGTTACTTAAGTGATTTTAATATAATTTTCAGTAGTTAAAACCATACCTAAATAGGTAAGCTTGCCCACAGTCCTATGTCTAGCTTACACCTATCTCATCTGTATCTCACCAATAACATCCTCCATTCTTGCCTTTTTAACATAAATCTGTCCTTTAAAAAAAGACAGACATATCAAGAAATCATAATGGAACTGACGTTCAATCAAGGGCATGCAATTTTAAAAGGGATATACTGACAAATTCAGAGTGGAAGAGGGGTAAGACTCTTGTGTGTGTCCAGACACCACACTGTAAGAGGAAATCTTATGCTAGCATTCTCCAGCTTCCTTTGCCAATGAATGTAAAGGTTTTCTGTTACTCAACTGAAGAAGCCAGAAATTATTTTGTTTCATTTATACAAGTTATTTGCAGTATCAAAGTTAAAATTACTGTCACGTGTTTTTTATTCATGTGGTATATACACATAGTGAAAAGCCTCACTTCTGTTTGGTAATCTGCCTTAGAAGGAATTCCCATAAAATACCACAGTTTTGCTATATTCTCATGACTTCTTATCTGTGGAGTGATCATATTTTTACAGTGAAGGATCCGCCACAAATTGGGACCATGAGTGTACCAGTGAAATACCAACGTGTGGAGGTGAGCTTAGCAGGGTCTGAAATACATTTTTCAGCTAGTGATTTGACACTAAGTACTTGCAATGCATTCTCTGATTTCATCCAATCCACTGTAGTTACTTAGCATTTTAGAAGATTAAAACAGACAAGCTTCCGAGACTTTTTTAAGATACAATGAAGCCTTCTTTCTTAAAAAACAAAACAAAACAAAACAAAAACAAAACAAAAACTAATTTACATTTATTTTATAGAGATTTTCACTCTGAAACCTTCATCGTAACTGGAAAGCATAAATCATGCCCCTCATTAAAATAGAAGTAGAATCATGGAATCAACTAGGTTGGAAAAGACCTCGTAAAGTCCAAAATTACTGAAATATAACTACCAATAAGGATTGCACTCTCCATTTTTTTCTTTTACAGGCAAATACATTTTCCCATAAATACATTTACATTAAATACATTAAATATAAATACATTACATTAAATACATTGAATATAAATACATTTACACCAAAAAAAGAAAAAAAAAGAAAAAATAGTATCACTTCTATTCATGGTTTCCTTCCCATTTCACATCTAAGTAGCAAGAAGATTCAGAAAACTAATTCACTGAAGTTTGGCTCAAGACACCAAATTGGAAGCCAAAGGCACTGAAAGTGTCAGTTGGCTACTGGACAGAAGAGAGGGCTGAGAGCCAAAATTTTGTAATTCTAATCCCACCTCTGCTAATTGATTGTTGTTTAGCCTCAGGCAAATTACTTAACCTCCATGTCACAATTTCCTTACTTCCAGGATTATGCTACTTATATATGTCGCAAAATACAGGGAGGAGTATTATTGTGGTTATTGTCACTGTATTTAATTTTTTTTTTTTATAGATTTGTGCTCATGCATTGAATGAGAGGTCTGAAAAATGTTCTAGTTTAAACCGCATCTTAAACTAAAAAATGTTTTAGTTTAAGTTTAAAAACAAGGATGACACTTCTATTAGGGTGAAGGAAAGAAAAACAATCAACCAACCAAGCTACATTCACATCTTTAGTTTCAGTGAAAACTGGTAGCTGTTTGGCAAAGTCATTAGTCTTTGAAAATTGCAGTCCTCTGCATATCAGTATTGAGAAATGTTGGTTTAATTAACAGTCTTTTCTCTAAGGAAATCAGCTTACATTGCACAAGTGTACTGAATAAGAACTGCTCATTTCGACACTAAGAGGTATGTACTGAAAGTGGTTAACTTCTACGAAATTATAATAAATTATTTCTGCAAACTACATTGCCTTGCATCATAATTCAAATTCAAAGGTGTATAATTGTGTGTCCATTTAAATAGTAGAATAGAATGGTTTAATGTCAATGTAACAACATACAACATTAATATAATGTAAATAGAATCTTAATGTAATTAATGATGTTAATTATAGCATTCACTAAATTTATAAACCACTAAATATACACAGGTATGTTCACATCGACTTGATAAGCATGTTCAGATATCGAAACTTTAGGAAGATTATATTTCACATAAAAGGCTTCAGCTACCTCTTGAAAATATACTTTGTAACGGCTGATTGTTTCCTGAAGAGAATTAAGAACCTGGGTTTGCTGTCCATAAACTTAAATTTCTATATGTCTCAATCTCAACGGCATACTCAAAACATAGAAAATGTCTAGTAACCAGTTATTGCACTGTATCATCAAAGCTAAAATCTGCTCATAGGAAAAATACAAAAGTAACGTAAAATCTGCATTGTTGTAAAAATTCCTGATTGTTCTCTGATTTTTCTTTCTGGATGTGAGGAGACAACCAGAAATTAATTTCTCACCACAAAACTGAAACTATTAACACAAATTCATATGAGGTTAGGCTACTGAAGCTGGGTATACAAAGAATATAGCAGGTCATCAAAAAGAACACACAATAGCTGACCTTGAATATCCAAACACAAGAGGAATTGGGCTGTGGGTAGGCAGGAATAAGAAACAAGCTGAAAACATAGCTCATTTCATGAAAAATTGCTGAAAACCAAGAGAAGTAGAAACTGATGGTCAAACAATGCAGAAGGATAAGCCAAATTAGGATGAATTTCAGGTCTATTTAAGTAACAAATTAAGAACAAATAAGATCATCTCCAGAATCAATTACTATGTGTTTTTTTCCTTCACTGAATGCCCTTAGAAAAGAAGTTTCTGGAATTTCAGTAATCTGGCACATCACTGTGTCAAAAGCTGCCACACACAACTGGGAAGAATTCTAATTAGAGTTAGAAATCTCTAATTAGCATTAGAAATAAATATTTAGAAGTTATACTTTAAGGATTTCACTTCTAATACCAGAACTCTTTCTCAAAGCAGACAGCTTTCAAAAATCTCCAGAAAAAATAAAGTCTTTGAAATTCTTGTTT
Organism: Nestor notabilis; assembly: GCF_000696875.1. Classification (NCBI taxonomy): domain Eukaryota; kingdom Metazoa; phylum Chordata; class Aves; order Psittaciformes; family Psittacidae; genus Nestor; species Nestor notabilis. Next base: position 12,312 of record NW_009915028.1, on the reverse strand, counting down.
TCATTGAAGTGCTCTTCACTGTAATAATATAATGCAATATAAGGGTACCAAAACAGAAGTAGGGAGAATAATCAATGTAAAATTATTACTGATAGAAATGGAAATCAGCAAAGAAAAGCCCAGTGGAGTACGAGATACATTTTTTAATGTGTTTGGCCTTAACCCCAGAAACAAAGTTAATGATGTAGATACAAGATTTAAATTTTTTGTGTGCTTTTTTCCTCCTCAATAGTTAATAGTATGGTATGTTCCTATGCACATGTTGACCTTTTGTATCAGACTCTGACATAAGATCAGCAGATATGACTTCTTTTGCTGTACTTACTTAATTTGCTCTATACTATTATACAGGAATACATCTGCTGGGCATACTTAAAAGAAGTATA
>NW_009915028.1:0-11895 GCF_000696875.1 Nestor notabilis | reverse complement strand
CCTACACAGGAGTCTGTATTGGTCAAGGAACTCCAACCTGTGACATTCTACTTGGTATCAGAAACTAGAAACATTATAAACTAATCCTGTGTTTTCCTTTGAAAGCTCTAAAAACTTACTGGATGTACTTGCTCCTCTGCTATTGTCCCCTGTTACTAGGACGAGTAGGAGGATGTTTGCAACTGTCCCTTCCTATAGACAAAGAGCAATACACAGATAGATGTAGATGCTAAGAATGAACAAATTAATACAGTGTATAGGGGAGCAATTTGTTCTTATATTATTTTATGTTATAAATACAACATCTGAAGGAAGAAATATGAGGAAAAATGAAATCTGAGGTAGCTTAATTTTAAAAGGAAACATTTTTCCATTATTAATGAACTGCTTTTATTTCAAGGAAATTTTCATACTTTGAGAATAATGTTACAAATTACAGGCCATTAAAACAAAATAAAACAAATTTATAATGCCTAACTATATGTCTTACCATGACAAACAAAATGCAAACTAAAGAATGTTTTTGCTTCTGAGTACAGAAGGCTAACCTAAATGCGTGCATATTTATAGCACAGAAAAAAAAGAAATCAACACTGCAGAGAGTGTTAAAGGCATCCCTCACCTTTGAGTTTACCCATATTGCAGTCACTCCTGTAATTACAGTCACATACAAATGTTATAGTCAGTTTTAATTTAGATAAGGCAGCACAGTTAACCATTAGCCTCAGATTCCCCAAGCAGGTACCAAAGTAACTACATGGATCTCACAGAGGGATGCGGAATCACACAATCAATGAGGCTACCCTGTCTGCCCAGTGGTAAAGGTAGCCAGAGCACATCTATATAGTCACAATTAAGAACAGCAACATCAGAACCAACAAAAAGTATTGATATGCCAAGCTTTTCACTTTCCTTACCATTTCTCACAAAAAAGACATCCTGTCATGGTTTAAGCCCAGACGGTAACTCAGAACCATGCAGCCACTCGCTCGCTCCCCCACTTCTTGCTCCCCTGGCTCCCAGAGGGATGGGGAGGATAATCGGAGGAATGTAACTCCCACAGGTTGAGATAAGAGCAGTCCAGTAACTAAGGTATAATACAAAACCACTACTGCTACCACCAATAATAATAATGATAAGGGAAATAGCAAGGAGAGAGGATACAATTGCTCACCACCCACCAATCGATAACCAGCCTGACCCGAGCAGTGATCTGGGCCCTCCAGGTAACTCCCTCCAGTTTATATACTGGGCATGATGTGCTGTGGTATGGAATATCCCTTTGGACAGTTTGGGTCAGGTGTACTGTCTCCGCTTCCTCACGGCTTCCTCTCCTCCCTGAACCCAGGACACATACCAATCCATACTGCATTACACACACAGAACTGTCTTGATTCTGCAACCCATTACAAAGACATTTTTGCCTGGTCACTATCTAAACAAGATTTTATATATGTGTCTAAATCTTTCCCTCCATGTTGGTACCCTCCAACTTCAAATTTCCTGTAACACTTGAATGTAAAATTTCTTTCACAATCCACTAGCATGTCTTCTCTTTATACTATGTGGAACTGAATTCTTTATCTGATTTCCATCTTGAGCCTCCCCTCTTCTCCCACATCTGAGAATCTAAGTCCTTTCTGATGGAAGTCAGGGCTTATTTCTCAAGCTTTCTGATCATGTTCCAGTAAGTGTTTCCACCATACCCTCAGTTTCTTTCTTACCTTGTTTACAGGTGATTCCTCTGCACCACAGCAAAGGAGTATGAAGTTAGAGCAGTGACTAAAGCTGTTAGAAGGTGGGATGGCTATGACCAAATAACTTTAATTGCCAAACACTGCAAAGGGAATAAATATGGATCTTGCACTGTGGAGCCAGAGCCAATTGTCTACATGACTGTTACTTGAAAATATTCATGCTCTGCTTCTACATACTGCTTCACTGTGACCTTTCAGGACTGACTAAATTAACCTCTTCTATGAAATAAATAAAAAGGCAATGAAAGTCATGCAGGTGTAGATGGTTACTGAAAAATGAAGAACAGATAAAAAAATCATAGTTACTTACAATATCCAGACATTTACTTCTACGAGCACCTATCTTTCTCCCAAGATCAGATGAACGTGTAAAAAGAACACAAGAGAACTGAGTGCTTGAGTGACTGATACCAAAAACGTGATACAGGAAGTAATGAAAGAAATTCAACCCTGGATTATTTCATGAAGATGTTTAAACCTGGTATGGATTTGTGTTTCTGTTTTTAATTGTTTTTGAAGATTGAAGCTATTAGATTCTTACAACATTGTGGGCCACAGACTAAGATGTAATTTTTATCTGTAGATGGGAACAGGTGAAATCCTGGTGCCACAGAAATCAGTAATGTTCCTAAATGGGGCAAACTTTTTGCCCATATTGCTACATGTTCTGTGACTGTGAATGACTCCAGTACTAGTACTGCTTTTCAGAAGAAACATCTATAGAGTTATCCGAAAACTTCTATGATTATGCTCAGGAAATTAATGTTGTGGAAGACACAGCACAGAGAACACTAATGCACATTAAAACATCTTAGAAGCAGAGATAACTTGACTAGAGATGCAACTAGATATCTGATGCAACTAAATTTCTGCAAAAGATCATTCCTGTTAGGCAATCTTTGAACTGTTTTGAAAATTATTTTCCAGTTCCTTAGAAAATCACCTCCATCATCAGTTGATGTTACCTTTAATTCAAGAGGTTTTACACATTCAATACGTTTCTAATTATGAAAAATATTTTCCCTGTGAATACTATATACAGGTAAGGTATTTTCTTATATAAGCTGGCTAATTTCTTTACTATTGTAAGCTGATCACAACTCAGTTAACTTTAGTGATGCTGCTCAAATTTACAGAAATTGAAGATTTGGACCATTATTTTTATTCAGGCTGAGCAGCAAGCAGCATACATACACTATGACCAGGTATTAATTATGTAGCTTCAAAGGAAAACGTAAGTTTGCAAGCTTACTTAATTATGCACTGAATTAACCCTGACTGCATGGAAGTTGAAGGAATAGCTATAACCTGGTACTATTCATACTTTTGCTCCTGCGAAGTCTTACCATACCAAGCAACTGTAGCTGTTAGCTAGCAGTTACTATCACCCACAAGAAAAGTGAATATCAAATACTTTCTATAGGCTGTGAAATAATTGGTCTGGGTGACAGCTACTCACACTACACTGCACAAAAAAATTAATAAATGAATGGGAGTAATGAAAGTTCTTTTCTTTAAGTTTTTACCTTGCTTCCTATGAGTTAAAAGAAACCTTTATTTCAAATGAACTGACTAATATTGTGCCCAGTTCAAGTCTTCCAGATAAAAAGTCAAAAAAGTTTGTGATAAAAAGTTGCTTCAGCAACACTTAAAAATTAATTTACTAAAACTTGAGACTGTACATTGGTTTTGCTCAGCAACTAAGAGCACAGCATTTTTTTTTTATTCCGGAAGTATGTGCATTTCAGTAAACAGAAAAAAGATACTTATTTATGCTAATCTTGCTACTTACTCAATTAGTCTTAGTGGCTTAATTAGTCTTAATTACTCTCCATTTATAATAAATTTTGAGATGTATATTCACAACAAAATCATTATGAGAAGAAAAAAGAGTTATAAATATGTCAAATATCAGCATTGTTTACCGAGTTCAGCTTTTTTGGATAGTAAGGTATAGGAGAAAGGGCAGAGCTGGTTTTCAGCAATGAAAGGAAATGTATCATTACGTTTTTATGAAGTCAGTAAATATAGGTCTGATCCTACAGCATAAAAAAGTTGCACTGAAGTGGAAATTCTCACTGCCTGTAGTGAGAGTATTCCCTGTGAAGCAATGCCAAGTATGCATCTGTATGTCCTTAAATAAGAAAACTCCACATGTACAGAGTGTAATACTTTGTAACACCTCATTATGCCTCTGTTTCACAAGGCTTGTAAGTATCCACCCTACTTCGACAGTGGGTGTTAGTTTCTTTATTAACCAATACCATCAATCTTGAAGATCTGAGGGTCTGACTTGCCTCCCAGTAATCTTGAAGAAAACCAAGAAAAATTCCACTGAAATAAGACTAACAAAGGGTAAAGAATGATGGAGGGGAATAAGGTTTTGAAGCTTTAATAAGCATAGGCTACAAAGTCCAGACAAATAAGTTACTGTAATTCTGTTACTACCGCTTAGCAGAGTTCTTAGTTGGTTATGGACTATAATTATGTGATAAGATACATCATAGTTATTACTGTCAAAAAAGGTACAAGTGTGTTGTATTAACTCAAAGTGTTCTATCATAATCAAGTGTGTTAAGTACATATCAAAACTATTATTTTCTTCTAATTATTACTGCACAATCATTTTGGTGTTTTTAAGTCTCTCCCCTCCCACCAAATGCATCCTAATGCATTCAGCACTATTAGCATACACAGTCAGTGCACTTAATATTAGTGGTTTATTTTCACACATATAGAACAGCAGAAAAAATAACACAAATAGTGTATTTTGTGATGTGGACATTCAGATTCTTCCATTTTTATCTTAATACCATGGCACAGAAGAAACAACAATGTAAATATTATGTACAAATATTTTTTATCTTAAAAACATATAGAATCATAGAATAGTTAGGGTTGGAAAGGACCTTAAGATCATCTAGTTCCAATCCCCCTGTCATTACCAGGGACACCACACACTAAACTACGTCACCCAAGGTTCTGTCCAAGCTGGCCTTGAACACCACCAGGGTTGGAGCATTCACAACTTCCTTGGGCAATCTATTCCAGTGCCTCACCACCCTCACTGTGAAGAACTTCTTCCTAACATCTAATCTAAACTTTCCCTGTTTAAGTTTAAACCCATTCCCCCTTGTCCTACCACTACAGTCCCTAATGAAGAGCCCCTCCCCAGCATCCTTGCAGGCCCCCTTCAGATACTGGAAGGCTGCTATAAGGTCTCCACGCAGCCTTCTCTTTTCCAGGCTGAACAGCCCCGACTTTCTCAGCCTGTCTTCATACGGGAGGTGCTCCAGTCCTCTTATCATCCTTGTGGCCCTCCTCTGGACTTGCCCTAGCAGCTCCATGTTGAGGACACCAGAACTGTACACAATACTCCAGGTGAGGTCTCACAAGAGCAGAGTAGAGGGGCAGGATCACCTCCTTTGACCTGCTGGTCACGCTTCTTTTGATACAGCCCAGGATACAGTTGGCTTTCTGGGTTGCAAGCGCACACTGCCTGCTCATGTTGAGTTTCTCATCAACCAACACCCCCCAGTCCTTCTCCGCAGGGCTGCTTTGAATCTCTTCTCCACCCAGCCTGTAGCTGTGCCTGGGGTTGTGCCGACCCAGGTGCAGGATATAGATATCACAGATAAAAATATGAAATACCAGATTAAAGGTAGCTTTGAATAAATTTTGTTCTGCTTTCAGGTTTGTTATGGAGGCCAATGTTAAATTATCTATTTGTTTTCATGTTTATTTACAGTTGTATTTTAATTTTTACTGGAACTGTGGTAAGTCCACACCATCTCTTTTCTCACAATGCAACTCATGTTTGTGTATTGTCAGTTACAAAATGAAAGCAAACATTCACATTTCTGGTCATGGAAAAGGAAAAACCGAAGTAACTAACAAGATATCTCAAAACAGTAAGATTATTATTTTCACTCATGAGATTGCATGAAAGAGTACCAGTTGCAAACATAGGGAAAAGGCCAATTACAAATTCAAGAAGCAGTTGAATTGTATGTTATTTTTAACTGTTTCAGAGTAAACTGAAAGCTCTGCTCTACAATTATAAGTACCAGCACAGTCAGGCAAGAAAATGCTATGCCAAGAAACCATAGAAATAAATCCATAATAACCACACAAACTAAAGGGGTGGGAGGGAAGAATGCCTGTAATTAAAGTAGAATTAACAGTTTCCTTTCACAAAGCCCTACAGTTGTCCTGTCATAGAATCCCAGCCATAAAATGAAAACAAAGAATTATTCCTTTACAGAAGTGGTATTAACAGAATATCTCTAAATTATTCCATTAAAAAGAGAGTTTCCCTGTGTTATGATCCTCTAATCTAATCAAAGACTTGTACAGTCTAAAATTAAAAAGTATTCATGTTTTACAGCATTGTCATAAGCCACAATACTTTTCCAGTTTGGAGGGCTAAGTTCCTGCCTCCCACTCAGGTACTTCTACACTGTTATTTAAGTGCATTACAATTCAGAATTTGTTTAATGCAGCAGTTAGAATTAAAGAAGAGTTAAAATTAAACAAGCAGTTAAAATTAAACAAGAACTAGATCTGACACTTAGTGCAATGTTGCAATAAGCAACAACCTTCTAGAACTCAGGGAGTTAGTTCATCAAATCTTGTACTCACTCCAATTAATTCTAACGGAAGAATCAAAGAAAGCTTCACATTCAGGTAAAAAGGTATTTTAGGAAGACTGTATGATTGCAATAAATCTCAAATTCAACACAAAGAAAAATACATTACAAAGCAAGGCACTTTTCCAAAGCAAACTTACTTAAGATTCAACCACTATTGCATACTTACACTTCTTAGGGTAGGAGTAACTCTTAGGTCCCTGATTTACTAGCCCAGTATTAAGAATATAATAACCAATTAAAAAATAATAATCATGGAGTTGACGCCAAAAGAGAAAGCTAAAAACGAAATATTAAAAAAAAAATAATTCATTCTTTCAGTATACTTCAGCTATATTTCTAAGAGATCACATTTTTTAATTGTAATATATCCATTTATCAGCATTATTTAGCATCTGTGGAGCATTTAGCACCTTCCTAAAATAGGATCCAACTTTGCTATAGCAAACAAAACCAGAGAAGATAATCTTCTTCAAGAGCATTCACTATCTTAATCTTCCCCCCTAAAATGTTTATAGCCTAAGATAAGGCACAACAGCTGGCTACAGCCAGACTTAACACAACACATGGAAAATATGAGAGAGTTTGAGTCAACAAGAATGGCATTAAAATCAAGCCTACTAACTTTCTGACAATTGTTGAGTTTTTAACAGTGCAAAAGACAACTGAAGGGAAGATTATTAAGTGTATTTGTGGATAACTACGGAAAACTAAATTTCTTATCTTTTTTAATAGCCTGCAATGCCGATTTACACAAACCTGTAAGTCTCCAGAATGAAAACATGTAAGAAGTCACTACCACTGCACTCCAGGTTTGCAATCACCAGAGACATCACAGGAGAATGTTCTTCAGCTAGTTTCACAAGAAACTCTGTACAGCTCACTCAGAGGTTTTAAAATTACAGAAATTATATCTAACATTAACCAGTGATCTTACTTATTGTGAACAAAGCACATTCCAGCTGAGTGAGAAATAAAGAGCTTACAGTAAATATACCATATGTCATCAAACTGTACCCACTAAACCAAAACATTTCCTGAATTAAGAGACTGACTCCAATCTCACATTGTAGTGTAGAACTACACTTTATTTTCCATTTTGCCTACTGAGTGTAACACAGATTTAGTATCTTGTTTCAGTTCAGGAAATATAACACCAAAGGTCAATCTCATACCAGAATGTGAAATATTGATAGATGCACTTTTAATACATTTTCTTATCTGCTAGAAAGTTTCTCTTACATACTCACAAGCCTTACATTGTACGTATCAGTCACCCTGTCAATTTTGGGTTTGAATCATTCCAGATTCTTCTTGACAGTGGAAGAAACAACCCAATGTAGCCACTAAATTAAAACTGTGGTTGATATCTTAACAGAAATTGATACTTTTATTTCTCCTTTTGAAACACATATTTTTAAATATATATGTAATAAACCATTATCTGGAATTTTGAAAGAGGTGCTTTCACTTTCTGCAATTCCCCAATTTGTTTACTGTACAACTTCCATAAAGGATGGAGGTTGTAAAGGGCTTATAGAAAAGAGCCTGGGCTACAAAAAAGCCTGAAGCCTGGCAACTTTCCAGGGAAAAAAGGTCAGTGTGGTTAAATCATCACACATGCATAGAGAAAAATATAAAGTTACAATAATGTGTTTGATACTAGCATTTCACAGTAAGTGAAACATAGAAATCTTCACAAAGTTGGGTGTTTTTTTTCTATAAAAATAAGGAATCATACAGTATAATACATATTTCTACTCATTCCAAGTCATTCACACACTTTTGCTGATGTCCAGAAGCATACTGTAGTCACTTAACTTGGGGTGACTGACTGACAACAGAAGACAACCAACCATTCTTCCAGCCACACATTTATTATAAGGCAAAGGAATCCTTGATCCCATAAAACCTGGATTAATTTTCAGTCTGTGCAGAACAAAGTTCTTATCACTCCTCCCTTCAGTTTCTTCTCCCCTGGCTTCTGTTCTTACTTTACTATCTCTACCAAAGCTGTATCTCTCAAACAGTCCTGAATTTAGCCCCATCTCCAAAGCCTAATCCAACTCCTGGCACTTACTCATAATCTAGAGTCAACCTGAGCTTCAGTTCTTACCTTGTATCTCTCCTCACTTCTGCCTAGACCTTTTCCTGTGGCACACAATTTTCATCACAAAACATCCCCAGCTCTTGAGTCTCATTCTGTCTTGTTTCTAAAGCATGTACATTCTGCTATAGTCTTCTTCCCACTTCCGTATCATCCTATTAGCTAGCTAGTCCTTCCACCTCTCCACAATTACAGTGCATTCCTTTAGGGTCTTTTTTAAATTTTTTATATGAAATTGTAATTAAAAACTGTCTTTATTTTGGAACTGTTTTATCTGTTTTCAAATTCATTCCACTGTTAGCAGTTCTTATCTCATATTTTAGTGTCCAAAAATACACTTTCTGGCATAATCATGTCTATGAACTGGCATATATACCTCTTTTTTTTTTTTCCCCCTTCTAATGTCTCAAAGCAATAACTGAGCTCTACTTAAAGCTATGACATAACTAAAAATGCAGAAAGGAAAGTTTTTGGTATACTTTGCATCTTTGAGACTATAAACAACAGAGCTATCAGTTAAGTATCTAGCTAGTCAAGCCAGACAAAGTGTCTTCACCACATGTTCTGTCCATCAATTATTACACTTTTATCTACTCATATTCCATTAATTTTAAACTGTAGTGGTGAGAATACATTAGATGAAGTTACAGGTGACAAGCTTTTTCTTTTTTCTTTATCATTAATACAGTAGTAGTATGGTGTTTAACTAGATTTTAACAGTTACGTCGGTTATCATTAGAAAATGATGCAAGACAACAGCAATGGGCATCTTTCTAATTCACATACGTAGCAGAGAATGAAAGCCTGATGGCTTTCATTTCTTAAATACGTCTGAGTCAAACAGGTACACCTCATAAATAAAAATAAAATACTATGCTGAGTTATTTATTTTAAGCTTCAACTGCTGTATGGCCAACAGCCTGAATGCTTTTGCCATCTGCACAGCAAACAGCGTCCTCCCATCCAGCTCCAGCAAGAGCACAGACTTAATGGTATAAAATAGAGTTAGCAAGATAAGAAGTCTTAGATATCTATTCATAATTTCAAGCAAAGGATAGATGATAGACACAGAAGACTTGTGTAGCTGTATTTTAGCTGGCTTCCAGTAATATGCTATGTTGCATTATCTTACTTCTGTCACAAAAAGAATATGTGACATGATCAGAAAGAACGAAGAAGGATCCCACTGACACTTCCTCAACAGTGGAAGGCAACACTATGCAATGCAATTACCCGGGTTTTAGCTTCAAGTTACTTAAAAAAACCCAAGTTTTCACAGATATCTTGATCATTACTCCAGTAGGTAACTGAAGCAATGGTTAAGGTAAAGTATACTCTCAACTAAGCCATTACACACACATATTGTAGCTGAAAGCATAGGCAATTAGGAACTACATTTTGACTAATTCTAGTAGGAGTATTTACTCCTTAAAATGAAGCCTAGGAGGTAACTCACAGAACATATCTATTTACATTTCCCAGCTGATTAAAGAGTAGCCCATTCACAAATTATCAGCCATCATTTTCATACATATGTCACTTTTTTTTTTCCACAGAGGAAGAATTTATTTCCAAAAAAACTAAATGTAGCATAGTTTGTAATAACCACAACCAGCTACAGACACTACAAATTACTTCAGCTCAATTAAGTTATTCGCAAATCATAAACAATGATAAAAAAGAACAGGTAAATTAAACACTGTTTGAAATAGTGTCCTCAGCATAAGAAGAACATGGAGCTGTTGGAACAAGTCCAAAGGAGGGCCAGAAGGTATGATCAGGGGGCTGGAGCACCTCCCACACAAAGACGGGCTACAAAAATTTGGGCTGCAGAAGAGAAGGCTGCATGGAGACCTCATAGCAGCCTTCCAGTATCTGAACAGGGCCTACAAGGATGTGGGAGAGAGATTCTTCTTCAGGGACTGTAGTGATAGGACAAGAGGTAATCGGTTTAAACTTATACCGGGGAGATTTAGGTTAGATATAAAGAAGAAATTCTCTTCTGTGAGAGTTGAGGCACTGGAACAGGTTGCCCAAGGAAGTTGTGCATGCTCCATCCCTGGCAGTGTTCAAGGCCAGGCTGGACAGAGAGTTGAGTAAACTGGTCTAGTGGGAGGTGTCTCTGCCCATGGCAGAGGGGTTCAAACTAGACCATCTTAAAGTCCTTTCCAAATCAAACTATTCTACGATTCTATGAAATAACTTCCTTCTAGAAAGCTGGTACAACCTTTACAGAAGTCCAAAAGAAGCTTTGCATATGTATATGAAGTAAAATGTTACCTATTTCTAGCTAGGCTTTCAACTGCTTTCAGCAGAATCACTTTCTTAGAATCTCCAAAGGAAACAAATTTGTAGTGCATTTTCCTTCTCATTTCAGTTTTCATAACTTCACACAGATAGTAAATGTAACGTTATAAAAACTTTGAAGTAATTCTTCTGTTATGAAGTTACTTGTATGTTTTTTGATTCTAGTGAGATCCTCAAAATGAGGCTTGAAAGATAATTTTATGGGAATATGCACCCTATAATTAAGCTTCATGTGATTCAAGTAGTCTATGTGACTGGCTTTTCCTTAAACTTTTCATTATCTGTCACCAAATCCATAATTACAGCGAAAACTAATCTGAGTTGCACACTAATTCCAAAAAAAAAGGAATTAGTATTACAGGCCTTCAGCATTGTCAATTCAAAAAAACTAAATTTCGGAGATATTTGTGAGATTTTGGGGTTTTTTGAGGGTTTTTTTTTTCTTTGCAGGACACTTTCCTGAGAGTTTTGTTTTCAACCTGATCTTTTGTTTTCACTTCAACTCCTTACACTAACACTGATTATAATGCTGCCCAGAAAGCCTGTATTATGTTTACAAGGTTGATCTTATTGCAGGCTCAAACATGTACTTAAAAGACAATAATTATCACAAACTTCAACAGCTTTATAAATGCAACTAAAAAAAATTAAGAAACAATTCTTATTAAAATATTATTTCTCAGGTGAACTATTGTGTTATCTCAGAGGCACTGTTACTAGTAATTTTTTTTTTCAAAGTTTATCCAAGCGTAAAGAGCTTCTAGATCCTTAAATTCAAATGCAATTTCTGTGACTACCAAGGACATTATACAGATCACAGTTTAAACCGCTTGATTTTTTTTCTGTAGAAATTAATATATTAGGAATATTTCTTTTAAAAAGAAGTGGCAAATTTGCATAATCTTTCCATTCAAATTCAGTGAACTTTTAAAAAGGCCCATATTTGAATTTATTTTTTTTAAGATATATACGAAAGTAATTTTCACAGAACAAGAAAAATAGTACAGAAAGCCTTATGTGCACCAGTCTTTGTTTCCTTGATTGCAATCATAGAATCATAGAACAGTTAGGGTTG
>NW_009915027.1:945-1414 GCF_000696875.1 Nestor notabilis | reverse complement strand
GTTATCTCAACCCATGGGAGTTACATTCTTCAAATTCTCCTCCCCATCCCTCCAGGAGCAGGCAGAGGAAGAAGGAGAGGAGTGAGTGAGCGGCTGAGTGGTTCCGAGTTACCAGCTGGGCTTAAACCATGACAGTTCTTTGTGGCACCCAATGTGGGGCTCAAAGGGTTGAGATAACGACAGATCTGACCCAAGTGTGTCTAATCATATTTGTGATACTCATGAGAATGTTGATTTATTTACTCTCAGTGTTGTTGCACTCAATCTCAGAGTTTCACCATGTTGTATCTTACTTACAGCCAGAATTTGCTGTTCTAGTGTTTATTGGCTGGGGGGCCTGCGCTAAGGTTATTGTCTCACTGTACTTCATGGTACTGACTTGTAATACAATAGACTCATTGATCATGAAACTGATCTGGCTTGCGTTCCCAGCGTGGTCATCACCCCTATATTTTGGGAGGTACATAAT
>NW_009915027.1:564-865 GCF_000696875.1 Nestor notabilis | reverse complement strand
AGCTATGTACAACAGCATTTGAGAATTCTGAAGGTTTCAGATGGCCTTTGAATAACCTTGAGACCTGCCTGCTGATTGTGCTGGGGATCAGCGTGTTGGCACATATACAGAGTGTGTTTTACCCACGGCCATCCCACCCTGGGAACACCCTATTTTGTCTGATCTCGAAATTTTATCAGTATCAGGTTCAAATCTAGTCTAGGGTTAGACAGCAATATAGGAGGACCACCAAGAGATTTTCCCTGAGCTTGGACAGTCACGAGTGACAAGGTGTGTGGGATAGTATGGGCAAGTAACTAGA
>NW_009915027.1:0-525 GCF_000696875.1 Nestor notabilis | reverse complement strand
CAAGTGCAAAATCCAGAAAAACTAGTAAACCACTTGAACAAGATGTGCTGTCGTCCTGGTTATACCAGAGAGGGACAAATGGCGGCAACGTGCTGGGGCTTGGCCTGTGCCTACAGAGCCCTGCTCAACACTGTCCAGCGCCTTCAAAGTGGAAAAAATGTCTCTGGATCTAATGGCAAAGCAACAGGCAATACAGCTACTCCAATTCCAAGCACAGCAGCCACACCAACCCCAGTGACAAGCACAGCAACTGCTCAAACCCTGACAGCAACAGACAACGCAGCTGTTGGTGTTACTCAACCCCCAAGCACAGCAGCTGCACCAATCCTGGCATCAGACACTGCAGCCACTCCAACCCTAGTGGCAGACACTGCAGCCACTCCAACCACAGTGATGGACACTGCAGCTACACCAAATGGCCATTCGTGACAATATCGTTTGCCCCGTAAGCAAGGGGAAATGCAAACGAGAGGCACAAAGAGCAACCCGTGCATTGAAGAAAGATGAAGTCCCAATGCATTTACT
>NW_009915026.1:30754-31007 GCF_000696875.1 Nestor notabilis | reverse complement strand
GAGCCCGCGAAGGGCGGGCGCGGAGTTGGGGGCAGCCGGAGGAAGGGGGTCGGTGGAGAGAGGCCGTGGTTTTGTCGTGCGGGGGAGTGCTGGAGGGAGGGGAAATGTGTGCTCCGCTGTGCCTGGCGGGAGCCTGAGCTGGCACGGAGGGTCCCCTTCCTCGGGTTGGGCCTGGTGTGTTTCGGGGGGAAAGGGCGTTTTTCATGGCGGCACGGCAGGGCGGAGGGGGGGGGGGGGCCCACAGGTGCTTTCC
>NW_009915026.1:27598-30707 GCF_000696875.1 Nestor notabilis | reverse complement strand
GGCTGCAGCTGAAGCTGTGCTTGGGGGATCACCGTGAGCACTCAAGAAGCACTAATGACCACTCGAAATCTTTTCATCTCCTTTTCCCCACCGTGGGAGAGGTTCTAGCTTTGACCCTGCATTGCCTCCGTTTTCCCGGGTGCTCCCGGGAGTGATTTTTCCGGCAGTCACGAAAGGATCTTGCACGAGTAATGATTGCAGAAAACTTCTAAATCCATCAGAAAGTTAACTGTACTGCACTTCATTTTATGTGATAGACAATTACCATATGAGTGGAAGTGAGACCATATACTTCACTGGAAACAGTGAAGTATGTGGTCTGCCTCATCCAGCTGCTCTCCCTCTAGACCTTTTATTTTCAGTTGACTTCCACTTGTTTTTTAGTTTTTCAGCATTTTAAAATTAAATGTAGGGAGCTTGGGTTTTATAGTTTATGTGTGTTAGTTTGTTTTAACTTTTTCCCAATATTCTTGCCACCCTTGATAGTAAAAACATTGAAACTTTACTTTCTGAGGGTAACGAATCTCAAAAATATGCTCTGAGTGAAGGGTGCAATTGAAGTATAATGCTGGGAGAGAGAAATTTGAGTTGTGGCCCTGATTCTATACTTGGCTCTCTAGCCCCTAGAACAGACAAATAATGAAATGTAAAACTAGCACTGATGCTAGTTTCAATACTAAACTAAATATAAATATTCCTGAAGTTAAAAACTGAAGACTGTAAGGATGAGTTCTTAAGCATGGTTCGAATCACTTGCATTCTTTGTCCATGCCTACTTACCTGTGTGACAGCTTATCTTTATATACTTTATGGATGAATTTTGAGGCATAAATAAAATTCCAAAACCTTCCTGCAGGTGAAAAATCTTTAAAGTAGCTTTGTAGAGACTGATAGTTCAGTATTTAGATCTTAAAATAAAAAAGTATAATTTTTGTCCCATCAATTTTGGTATTTTTAGAGGATGTCTAAAGAAAACATAGTTTCTTGGCTTGAAAGATCTGTCTAGATCTCTTCTTCAAAATAGCTGAGACTGAAAACATTTTTATTTTTTTTAAAGGAACCTGCAAAATCAGTCAAGAGTGGAAAAAGTGGCAAAGATGGACAAGATAACCAAGACCATGAGGTAAGTATTACTAACATATTTAATTTTTTTCCAGACAAGTTTGTTGTGACTTCTGAAGAGTGTTCTAACTTCTTCTTGATGTTCGTAATTTTGACGTAACAGGTGGTTTTTAATGGAAAGTGCCTGTGGAACTACTGATCTGGTATTTGACAAAAATTAAGAGAACATGCTCTTGAGGAAGTTAATTTTATTTAGAGTAAATGCGTGCTTGCTACAGTCTTAAATACTCATCTGTTTTCTTTTTGATTGTAAGCCATACATCCATCTTGCTTTTCTAGTCTTATTGTGAGGTTTGGGGCTTGTCTTCTAGTTGCTTATTGCAGTGTTTATCATTCTGTGTAATTCCTGGTGCTCTTTTCTCTCAAACTGTCAATGTTGGCACATCAGTTAAGTGTCAGTAGCCTGTTTTATTGTTAGTTGACCTTAGGCTTAATCAGAGGCTGACAGTTGTTTTGTTGTGTGATTTGTTTTTATAGATATACGATGGAGTGTTCAGTTGTTGATGCTGATTTTTTCCTCCCCCTCCCCCACTTCCTTCTGTATTGCTCCATTTTGCCCACCAGCAAGGTGCAGTGGCTTGAAAGAGGTCTATTAAATCATTATTCATTCCTTTTCCCGCATTAATGCAGAAACTTGGAATTAATAGATTTGGTTAATTTGGAAATCCACTGTTCAGATGAATTCTGAAATTTCATTTAAAATGTTCATACCAGACCAAATGTAAAATACTACACTGAAAGGCTTATGTATTTCAGCCTCTAAACGGCATGTCTTGATACTGAAAAACAATGTTTGAGAACAAAAATACACGTTCAGCTATACCATTTATTCCTTCCTGAAAAGACTGTTGGGGGTAGGTGGGTGGGAATATTTAGTACACTTTTTTCTGCTGCACTTTTGCGAGTGCTCATTTCTTTGCTCTGCAGGAAGATGCATGCTAGCATCTTAAAGTAAGATCATTAAAACTTGTAAACTCCTTGTGAAAGTATTTCGGCAAATTTAGGAGTTGACTGAGTTTTGGTGGAAGGACCTTGGCTGCTAGGAAAGCTCAAAGAATGAAATAAGAAATCTGTTGGCGTAGATGCTTACATAGGTGTAAATAGGTGTACTTTATTGCGATATGTTCTGTCTTTACAGTATACTGCTGTGATGTTAAAAAAAGTATTACTTCTTGGTTAAAAGTTTAGTTCCTGTGCAGCTGTAAGATTGTAATTTTCAGCATCTTTGCTGTAAGTTTGTTAACTGCTTATTTTCTCAAGTTTCTGAATGACAAATTGCTGAGACCAAAACTTATTTTCCTATTTTTTCTTGGTACTTCAGGGTAGACTGTAAAGCTCCCATGGTTGATTAGTGGAGAGCTTTAAATGTTTCAGTTTTCCTTCCTGGTAGAATTGCCAGTGAAAACTACAGGTTACTTATCTGTGATACTTAATCATATGTGAATAGGGGCAGAATGGAAAAGGGACTGGGAATTGGGTGTTGGGATCAATCGTGTTCAAGATCTTTGCTGGCGACTAGTGGGATTGAGATGCCCTCAGCAAGTTTGCAGATGATACTAAGTTGTGTGGCTTGGTTGATATGCTGGAGGGCAGGGATGCCATCCAGAGGGACCTTGACACACATGAGAAGTGGGCCAGTGTCAACCTCGTGAAGTTCAATGTGTGCAAGGTCCTACAGCTGGGTCAGGGCAATCCCACGCACAGCTACAGGTTGAGCAGAGAAGTGATTCAGAGCAGCCCTGCAGAGAAGGACTTGGGGGTGTTGATCGATGAGAAACTGAACATGAGCTGGCAGTGTGCACTCACAGACTGAGCTGCATCAAAAAAAGCGTGACCAGCAGGTCGAAGGACCAGCAGTTCTAGTGTCCTCAACATAAAAAGGACATGGAGCTGTTGGAGCAAGGGCAGAGGAGGGCCACAAGGATGATAAGGGAGCTGGAGCACCTCCCATATGAAGATAGGCTGAGAAAGTTGGGGCTGTTCAGCC
>NW_009915026.1:23318-27298 GCF_000696875.1 Nestor notabilis | reverse complement strand
GGGGGATTGGAACTAGATGATCTTAAGGTCCTTTCTAACCTAAACCATTCTATGATTCTACGAATGTGACTGGCACATATAGTATGATTGCCATTCCCGGTGGGCATTATTTAGTCTCCATACAATTTGGAACACCTCAGTGCTTGACTCATTAACTTAATTAATAGAGTAATTGCATGCAAATAGTAATGTAGACTTTGCATTCTAATGTGGTTGGCTGTAATCATGATGTGTGTTAGCTGGTGCTTATGTGAGCAGAAAGAAGGCTATTTGTTAACATAGTGAAGACTAGTAAATATGGAAATATTCTGGAACACACTATTAATACATTTTTAGGCCTTTTCTTTGAAGAATATTGTCTTAGTGTTTCCTTGTATGTATGTTTTAACATGGCTTTTTAAAAATTGTCTTCTAGACTATGAGTTGATCTGGAAATATGCTGGTTCAGGTTTTCTTGGGGTTTTTTTTTTGTTGTTTTCTCTTTTCCCCCAAAATGTATTTAATGCATA
This sequence comes from Nestor notabilis, assembly GCF_000696875.1. Classification (NCBI taxonomy): domain Eukaryota; kingdom Metazoa; phylum Chordata; class Aves; order Psittaciformes; family Psittacidae; genus Nestor; species Nestor notabilis. The sequence continues at coordinate 26,789 of NW_009915026.1, read as the reverse complement.
TGCATTTAATGCAACTGGAAGATTGTAAAGACTGGAAACTGTCTGCTATTCAAAGAACAGGGACAACATAAGCAGCAGCAGCAGCCTACAAATTATTTATTTATAGACACTTCTATAGCACTTAACTAAATTAATGATGCCTTAGACTTCTATGGATAAAAAAAGTAATATTTACAAAAATGAACAAGTGTGTTTTCCTGTCTTGTAGTCAGGGAAATGAGATGTTAGTTGAGTGAAGCTGTACAGCAGGTTTGAAAAGGGATTGAGATGATTCCCACTATGCTAGGTCAGGATGCCCATGGTGGAAGTTGGTGAAAATTATTTGTCACAGCTTGAAATCTACAGCAGTAGCCCATACGTATGTACAGAGGTACTAAACTGTAGCTACAGCCTGCCGGTGACCTGCTGAAGTAAATTCCTCTTCATTGAAATCTCAAAGAATACCATTGTAGTTGTGTTTGAAAGCAAGGTCTATCTTGCGTATTTTCCTGTCTCCATTCCTGCCAAGCAGATGTTTAGGGCAAAGAATGCAAATGATTCTTCTTGCATTACCCATGCCTTGGTTACTTGATGTAATACTGAAAGTGCCGTGCTACGTAGGAAGTAATATGGACCTCTCATATTTGCTGTGTGGTCGGTAGCTGATGCTTCAGAGATTCAGAAACACAGTTGATATAAGGTCTTCTATCCTCATATGCTTTTCTCCAAGCCAGTATGTGGCTTAGAAGGTTGCTTAGCTGAGGTAAAATTGTTTTCCTGTTATTAATGATTTAACTGAAGTTTTTTATAGTGTCATCTTTAGATGTTTTGGGTTTTTTTCCCCAAGCCCTGCTCAATCTCCCCTAGGTGTGGAAGGACTTCCATTACTTTGACTGTCTGTTTCCTTCTCTGTTTCCATGTCCTGGTCTCCTTTTTGACAGAGGTACCAGAAATGTACAGTATGTATGAAGTGAGAGCACCTTGTCATTCTGTGCCCTAATGCAATTATTCCAGTTTCCACTTGCACATATTGTTCACTTTTAAAACACTTAAATGGAAGCTTAATCATATTAGCTGTTTTTAAGTTCAGTTGTAACCTGTTAGTAAGCATAAATCAGACTATATAGTTGCCAGAGCAGCTGAATCTCTCTAACGTCTTACTTCAGTAGTTAGTCCAGGACATTAAGTGTCTTCAGGTTGTGAACAAAGAGTTGTTCTGTTGTATATTGGGGTTTTTTTCTGTGAGGGAGTAGTGTCTCTATTCTGGTAAAATACTTGGAGGAGGGTGTGTGGGGGGTGTGGTTACCGGTGCCCCAACCTATACTCAATAAAAAAAAAACCCAAATAACACTATAATAATGCCTGGGTATGGGGATTGGTTATGCCAGCACTTAGTATCTTGTGGACCTTGTGGACATACATATTCCCTGTGACCTAACCAGCCTTTGAAGAAGTTACTTGCCTCAGGAATAAGCACTGTTGTAGGGTTTTGTTTTGTCATAGGGGTGCGGAGGTCTCCTTTTGAGTTAAGGGAATAATAACTTATGGTCAGTCTTACTTCTTCAGGAAGAGGTGGCTTGGTAATAGTTAATGATTGTTGCAAAACATTACCTTGTTCTATCTCTAGAAGAAACCTAATACTTCTAAAAATTCAAATGCTGTATTTTAACAGTAGAATACAACCACAGGGGAAGGAAACTAAAACTTCAACCCTGTATACTCTTACTTCTGTCTGTTTTGCCTGTGGGAAGGTATGTGCTAAAACTTGTGCTTTTTGCCAGTTGCTGAAATGGTCTAGGATCATTTGTGCGTTTCACTGTTGTGGCTGAAGTAACTGGTCAGAGATAACTGGTAACCTTTCATGCAAGGCCATACTGGGCCACTTTCATCCCAGTGGGTGACTGGAAATTACAGCATCTTCTAGGTCAAGCTGGACGGGCTTAAGAAGGCATGAAACTTCTGAATTTAAAACTTACTCATCTTGATTCTGGTGCTGAGTAGTCTGTAGAAGGGAAAGACAACTTCTGATTTTTAAGAAAGTTTTGGCTTGGGGACTTCTGACGAACAAGAACAGAATTAGTAACTCTTCAAGTTTTTCTGCTATGCAGAAGAGCAAATGGAAGACTAATGTGGTTTGAGGAGTGTGTGCATGTTTGTTTGTATTACCATGGTGTATCCATGTGCTGCCCAGGTTGGTTCTTTCTACTTCAAGGGTGCTTGTTTTAATACAGACAAATCAAAATGTAATAAATACAAACTGCATTGGTCAGTTTTCTTGCTTTGCAAGAAATGGCTTGATTTACTGGCAGCAAGTATAGCTAATGTTGGACTATAATCTCTGTTGAAACCAATTAAAAAAAAATTTGAAAAAAGCTTTGTTAAGTACTCATCCATGCTTAATCCTACTACCATGTTGCGGCCATCACTTTTCAGTAGGTTTATTAAACACTGGTAATAGCTTCCAGTGCAGCAGTTTCATCAGGTGTTGTTTTCGGAGGTTTTTCTTCCCTGCTTTGTAAAGTCTTTTTTTATTTAAAAGTTTTGTTAAGATTTGTTAAGCTGTTCAACATTGTGGTAATATTTTTCAGCAACAGTAACAAAATTATAGAAATATCTTTTTAATGGGCCAAGAAGAAAAGATCTTCATATCTGAAAGAACTTTGAGAGGTGGCTACCCAGTTTTCTTTGATCACCTTTCCTGTATGAGCCAGCACACAGTGGGGAAGTACCATGAGTATTCTCATTACTTATGTTACTGATTCCTGACTATGTGTGCGCATGTGATTGCTACTTTCCTTAAAAGTAATAAATAAAAAAAGGGATGGGGACTAGAAGTGGTGTTGATGTTTTTGTGGGTGTTTCTTAGCAGAGATCATATGTAGAAGTATCCTAATGTTTTTCTACTTCTGAATTTTTAAAATTATACGTGAAAGTCTTAGCACAACTAAGTGCTTATTAGGCAACTCATTAGATACTACAGCAGAGGAGCTTGAAGGTTTTGGGTCAGAGAGGGGAGAACAATTTTCCAAAAGTTCTGGTATTGTTTTTCCCCGTCCCTGTTCAAATGTGTTAGGACTGGGACTGCTCCTAAATAATTTCTAGAAATAGCTCCTTGCCACAGAACACTCTTTTAATTTAGTATGCTATTTTGTACCTGCATGTGATTCAATGTATAATATTTATTGTCACTTGTAAAAAGCAGCTGTCATGTAAGCTCTTTTCAACTTCTGTCGTTAGATGGGCAATCTCTGTCACTCAGTGGCATGGTATTTGTGGATATACTGAGTTCAGTGTCTTTGAGGTATAAGATTCTTCTTTATTTGTTGTTCTTCACAGAATTAGATATCTTTTTACAAGGATATATTTAGCATAGATCAGAGTTATCTTTCTTAATGCCTGTCACTAAGAATTTATTTATAACATAAACCAGTGTTCTAAGGGGATTGGTAGTACTCCCTACCATACTGTAGGTTTGATGCCATTTATCTAGCC
>NW_009915026.1:0-23287 GCF_000696875.1 Nestor notabilis | reverse complement strand
AGGAATGGCTGATAGCCTGTAATAAAGCATCCCCAAACCCCCAAGTTTTCAGTGGACCAAATCAGTAAGCTGTGTTTGCAGTGCCTAACAAAGCTAGCTGTACCCTAGTTGTTTCTTCCGTATGTATTCAGTAATATATTATTAGGTGACCCTGACTTAGCAGGAGGGTTGCACTAGATGATTTCCGGAGGTCCCTTCCAACCCTAATGATTCTGTGATATATCCCAGCTGAACTGGCAGGCAGTATAGCCAGTGTCTTCTTGAGTCAGTCCGATGCAGTAGATAAAATTGATTTAAAAGTCACTGTTCTTTCTTTTGGAAGAAGAGAGATACTCATAGCAAAATAAATTTGAAACTTGGAGCATTTAGAACTCTCAGGTTTGAATGACAGAAGGGATAAAAATGGGCAGTGCTAGCCCTTCTGTTTTCTGAAGCTGTCTAGGGCTATTGGCTTGGGATTTTACTCCTAGCATTAACAAAACAGGACTTTAAAACAAAACTGCATAGAAAATCGGGATGGATTTTCTCTTCCATTAGCTATGTCAATAAAGTCTGTAAGCCCTCAGGATGGGTTTTTGTTTGTGGTTTTCTGTGGTTTTTTTTTTTCTCTATAAACTGGTGTGCCAACTTCTTAAAAAATTAGTTCAAAAACTAATTTTTGAATTTTTGTTCTTGTCTTGTACTTCCCATTTTCTTTCCTAGAGATTTTTTTTTTTTAATGGGTTGATATACCCATTAAAAAATACTTCAGTGTAGCAAGTGAATACGCTCTTAGTAGTAAATGAAGTGCTATTTGCTGATTAGAAAGATGCACTTTGTATTCTGCTTAAAGCAGCTGTGCAATTTTTCATTTGTTTTTAACTTCTGTAATTTGCTATTTTTAATGACATCTTACCTTTTTGTTTTGGCAATTGAAATTTCCTTCTTCATCCAAAGCAAATATACATTAATACTGAATAGTGAAAGAGGTTACCGTAACAGTGCCTATTATGTAACTTTAATATTATGCTTTTAAAACTAACGTAATTGATAAGGAAGTGTACCAAACACTGGTGTGTACAAGTGATTTCCTTACCTAAAAGGAGATGCTTCTGAAAACAGGATCATATGCCCTTCTAGCTTTTACAGAAGGCTGACAACTACTTCTGTAACATGATGTGTGAGGACTTTCATTTGTGATTTGTTTCAGTACTTGTTATCCTCTCCTTGCTAATCATGCTTTTAAACTCTCTGAATCCTTCCTGAATGGAAACACAGCAATGAAGGCAAAGGCCTTCACTGGTCAAAGTGGCCTTCAAAAATGGATATTGTCATCTTGTAAACTGAAAACATAATTTTCATCCTTTGTTTCAAATTGTTTATCTTAAGCTTTTTCGTAAGAGCTAACGCCTACTACTCCTTAAACTTCACGAGGGCACAAGTATTCTGTATTACACATATGCATTAATGATTAATATAGTTATCCCATAGAAAATAAAAATAATAAGAAAAATTAGGTAGGTGTTGAATGCTACCTGTATGTTCACAGACTTTACAAATATTAAATCTTGTGATTTCTCCCCACCCCCATTTCATTTGAAGCCAGAATAAATATGTAATTCTACACATGGGAGGGTAGGCTTTGGCTTTTTGTTTTGCGTCCTGGTTTCAGCTGTATCAGTTAATTTTCTTCCTTGTGCAGTGTTGTGTTTTGGCTTCAGTCTGAGGACAATGCTGATAACACACCGATGTTTTAGTTGTTGCTAAGTAATGCTTACCCTGACCAAGGACTTTTCAGTCTCTCATGCTCTGCCAGTGAGAAGGGGCGCAAGAAGCGGGAGGAAGTAAAGACAGTACACCTGACCCAAACTAGGCAAAGGGGTATTCCGTACCACAGCACGTCATGCCAAGTATATAAACTGTGGGAGTTATCCTGAAGGGATGGGTTACTGCTCAGGTTGGGCTGGGTATTGGTCAGCAGGTGGTGAACAATTGTCTTGTGCATTACTTGTGTTTTCTGAGCTTTCATTTCTTCTTTTGTTGTATTATTGGTATTCTTTCTATTATCAGTATATTTTACATTATTTTAGTTATTAAACTGTTCTTAATCTGTTTACATTCTTCTAGTTCTCCTCCCCATCCTGCCCTGGAGAGAAGGGGTAGGGGGGTGAGCAAATGACTGTGTGGTGCTGAGTTACCGGCTGGGTCTAAACCATGACAGTTCCCCTTTCCTTCATTCTCCACCCCCAGGTGTTGAGGGCCAATTAAAAAGAAAAAAAAAAGAAATAGGAAAAAAATCCTGCCCCATTCCTGAATATACTTAAAAAACAACTGCCAAATATTATAATTTGCTACACCTTTATAGTGACTGTAATTTAATACTCTTCTTTGTCATTGCGCAGTTGAGCAGTTTGAAGTATTGAAAAGTAAACTTTTCTAGTGATATTTAAAATAAAAGCATGATGAGAGCCGGAGATGAAATGATTTAGTGTAACAGTTCTTTAGAAGTGGCCATGGTTATGAGTATACCGCTAAAATGGTCAAGAACTTGTCAGGGGCTGTAACTCTCTTACATAGCTTCTAATACAAATACCAAATTGGTGGGCAGGGGTTGAAGCAAAAAATACCTTGATATGAGTATGTGAGATGAGAAACTATTATGAATGGTTCAGGGAGCACATGAATACAGATATCGGTGATAAAGCCACATATGTAGTAGCCTTAGCTCACCAGCAGCTTTATATAATTGAAATTTACAGTAGAGTATAAGAATTGGGGCTTAGAGTAAATGAAACAAGTTTGTGTGTGTTTTCCTTCAAATGTGGCAACCTTACATATATGCGTGTGTGTATATGTACACACACACACAGAGAAGCACGAAGTTAGTTTTTGTTTATTTAGGCTTTTTTTTTTTTTTTTTTTTTTTTTGAAAGTAAAAGGGTGGTTCAGGCTGATCAGAGAACTTACAAACGAATATCAGGAGTGAAAGTAACTTAAGCTAGGCCATCATTTATTTAGATTCTTCATCCTGGTATTTATATAGATGTTGTGAAATAATACTTAGGGCATTATCTGGTTTAATCATATTTAATTAGCTAACCAAGGGTTGCAGGTAACAAATTTTACTTTTTGAGGGGGCTTTTTTTTTTTTTTTTTTTTTTTTTTTTTTTAAAAAATTTTTTTTTTTTGGGGGGTTTTTTTTTTTTTTTTTTTTTTTTTTTTTTTTTTACGTTTCGTTCTAGAAGATGTATTAAGAACCCAATGGTGCTTTGCTGTCAATGTTTGTTAAGTACCAGGTGCTCACTGATGATGGTGTTTCTGCAAATGCAAAGCATGCATCTGCTTACAGACTTAGCCTGGACACCCTATCATCTTAGCCAGTACTCTACAACCGCAGGCTGCAGATCTGATCTTTGACTGAAAGGAATCAAATGTCAGTTTGTTCCTGGAGTAAACTAGTTAAAAGAAAATTAAGTTTACAAGGAGCAAACGGAAGCCAAGCCTTATGTTACTGGTGTTTAACTGTGAATGTAAAGTTACAGTGCAAGAGTGACAAGGATGCAGTATGCTAAGCAATTGTCAGGATTGGTCTGATGTGTTTTGAGTCAAATGTGTTGCACAAAGCTGCGATGATACAATTCTTTAGAAGATAAAATTTGAGCCTTGTATGTAAGCAGCTAACAGGAAATACAAGCAATGCATTGTGTTGTGAAAAATGAACGCTTACAAAGAAGGTGGAAGAGCTTCAGCAAGTTGTAAGGTCAGTCTTCTAAAATGGTCTGTGACTGTAAAACTTGCTGTGGGAACCCTTCCACAGTGATAGATGGTTAGATGACTGCTCTTAGGGACCTTCCCAGTCACTGATGCAATTTAACAAACTCTCTGACAAAATACTAGTGGAACTTCAGTTAGGCATCAAGAATACCCAGCAGTAGCATTGCTACATGTAAATGCACAATCATAGTTGTGAAAGAAGTACTACAATGTAAATCAGTGAATTCTGATTACAGTGTGGTAAAATATATGAACTTCGTCATCACCACCCTGTTGAAAAGATGATCTTTGTTTATCATCATAATGCATGGATCCTCAAAGCTTTAGAGTGCAGCTCTTGCTATCTTACCAAATGAAAACATAAGTTATGCTGAGACTATCACTGGACTAGCCAGTTTACCTCAACCAAGACAATCTTTAGTGATAATAAACATACTTGCTAGAAAGGCAGCTGCAAAGATCATTCTAGCATGCCTGTCCACGTATCATCCTAGTGAATGATTTTGTTGAGGAAAACCAATTGAAATCTAAATTGTGATCTGTCTGAAACCAGCCAAAGCCTTCAGCACCGTAAACTGCATCTCCAGAGGCTCAGCCCTGAATTGCCTGTCCAATCAATCTAGTGAAACTAGTGAATAATAATGGCACAGTAGCAAGAATCTTCATTAAATTGAGAACCTCAGAACCATTTGCCATCCAGAATGGTACCTAGCAAGCATATTGTTTCCCTACTGTTTTTAACTGGGTTGTTTATGGATCAGTGCCCCTTTTAATGTGTCCAGATGATTAAAAATGCACATCAAGCTTTGTATGGCTTGTGCTGAGTCTCTGTAGATTGAAAATACTGATGTAAAAGATCTCAGCTAGTTGCTCCATAGCAAATGCTGTACCAGTGATTGGGCACTACTTGCACAAACTAGAATTACTACAGACTGTCTGGATAGGTCTGACAAGCATAATGGCATAATAGCAAGAGTTTAATCTCATGTCCTTTTGGAAGGCATGTTTAACTGGTGGTGTTAGCAACACAGCATTGAAATCGGCTGACAAATATTGCTCTCCTGGTAGTGTGCTGTCTTGAACAACTTGCCTTGGTCCCACCATCCCACCTCCTGAAGGTATGCTGTGGATATATTCACCAGGTTGATGGCTACTGGGCCATATGCCACATATGATCTGTTCCTGTTCCCACCCCTGGAACAGTAAATGAAGATCTGCAAAGGAGAGCGTGCTGTGGCTGAGTTCAGGAGTCCCGGAGTGCTCAGTGATTTTCACACTACTTTAAAGTTACTGCAAAGAGGAGAAAACTGCATGGAAGGCTCTTGACTGCTCTCTGCCCATTTTGACTCCTTGATGTTTGATTTCAGTTCTCAAGAGATTAAATTAAGTTCAACTCTCAGCTTAACTACATTGATTATGTATTAGGCCTCAACCTCTTAGCTAAATTATTTTGGCTACGAGCTGGGCCCTCATACAGTTTTGAAATGAAGTTGTAGATGTCCCTTTCATGTTTTCTCGTGTTCTTTGTTTAGTTTGAGTAACTTATTTTTCAGATTCATTGGAATTATATTTTAGATATAATCCAGAATGGTTTCAGAGCCCCTTCTGAAGCTGCCTTGGCATGAAATGAGCTCTTTTGCATGCTATAGATCAGACCTTTGTTGAGCTTAATGAAAAAATAAGTCCATGGAGGCTACTTACTATACCAAAAGCAAAAGAAGAAAGTTCTGTATTAATGTAAGCAGATTCAGACTAATGATTCTCATAAAAAGTATTCTGTGCTTTTTTCTCTGCGTACATGCATTTCACAGGGAGTCTTAATCATGTGTTAGCTGGTACAAGGTTCACCTATCCAGATCTTGTAGTCCAGTGTTTTTATCAAGGTTCTTGCTGGTATGTGGCTTGCTGCTGTCATCCTAGGATGGTGGACAAACTGATACTAACTTGAATTCAGTGGTGATACTCATTAGAGGGAAGAAATCTGCAGATTAGTGTTAGACTAATCTTTGTCAAGAAACGCCATATGGGGTGCTGCCTAGCAGCATGTTTTCTTCAGGCAAAGAGAGAATCTCTCTTGCCTTGTGCTTAGGGGGTGATCTGGTTTTTGTGACTAGTAAGCCATCCAAATTTTTAAACCTTGAATGACAGAAGCATCCAGGTGATTTTATTTTCATCTTCAAATCCTCACGTGCTCTGACCAGTTTATCTTAGAAAGCAGTATGAAAGCTTGCTGCATAGTTACAGAGTTGACCCCACTCTAGGCTTGGCTAGGTTCTTGATTTCATGGAGCGGAAGGCTTTGTGTGGCTTAGTCTAACTCAGTTATTAGTGAGTGGCTTTGAAAGGTAAGGTCAGGCAGAGTTCTTCTGGTTGCCCATATTGGTCAAGGGCACTTGCATATGAGTTTTTGGAGGACTGTCAGAAAGGGAAGAATAAGGTCTTCTGAAAGACTTGTTGATGTATATGGAATGCAAGGTGGACCCTTCTTCCAGATCCTGGTATTCTCTCTTGTCCCTTAGATGGCTGGCCAAAAGTAAAAGTTGCCATGTGGGCTGTTTGGTCAGTTTAATTCAAAAACAAAACTTGGCTGTAACTGTAGGTATGCTTGGTCTACTCATATCTTTCTTTCCCTGGTCATAAATTTAGTCGTGTGCTCTGATCTATACTTGCCTGCTTATGAGTTGGGGGTTGAAGGATCTGACTTTGCTCAAAACAGTGAGGGTAGGATAAGGAAAAGGAATGTACCACATCTTGCTTAATGGAGGAGGGCTCAAGGGAAGAAGGGGTGCAAGGACTATCTATCTTGAACTGTTGTGACTGGTAAGAAACCTCTTTCTCTTCTCCCTGCCTTTCACTGTCTTGAATTAATTTTAAGCTTATTCAAGGACACTGTGGAACATCAACTCTGGGGTTTTTTTTTCCAATTGGTACAAGCAGAACTTAAGTTAGAATCACACTGTTCCTCATAGTCATAGTTCATAAAACTATATAAAACTAGCTTTTAAAAACTAAACTGATTAGGAAACCCGAGGGTTGTGTCTTAATTATGATCTGAAGAAACACTTTCTCAATCTGACATTTTTTTAGAGTAATTTGTACACGTTTTTAGGGGTTTATCAGCATTTTTAGAATTAAATCTGTCTATCAGTATATATACATTTGGGTAGGAAGGAGCTGTTTGCCAGAACAAGGGGAAGAATAGGTATTTTGCATTCTACTAACAGGAAGAGAACTGATTAAAATGTATCTGTAGTTTGACTGTTCCGGCGTCAAATAAGTTGAATTGTTCATTGATGTAGCAGAATGTCCATCAGTTATCCTCAGGAGCTGTGGTTTCTAGAGTACTTTGGTTTGTTACTGGGAGAAAGAAACTGGGCTTGGGTCTTCAGTCAGAATTAATGAGAACTGTGCCTTTGTAAAAAGTTATGTTACCTTGAAATCTTTAGCAAATTAATACACTGAATTGTTAGTCTGTATTTTCCTTTTTAGAGGAGTGGTTAAAATTGCTGAGCTGTGTGGGTTTAAGTTGACTTAACTCACTTTCTTTTGGTACCCTTCTTTCCAAGGGCTGGTTGGCTGCAAGATTTGGAGGCCAGTTGTGGTAGCACCATGGTGCCACTTGCAGAGGCCTTGGGTACAGCTGTGTAATGTAGTATTCAATAATAATGAGCTGAAAACTGTTTTGGCAGCTTTCTGGCATGTGCTGGCTGAATGACTGGAGCATGACTGAAAGGCAGGGATTATCATGGTTGACAGTAGAAAGAAGGAGGGAGGAAGTGTGTTGGATAAATTGGCCAGCAGTTCAAGTCTGGAATTACATTGGAGTCATCACTGCTAGATGGGAAGTTGCCATAGCAACAAAAAAAAGCTTTGTTTCGCCATTTCTAATTAGAAATGTTACCCATCCTTTTAAATAACCAATTTTGGCTATTTTTAGAATTTAACTGCAATTTAGAATAGTTGGTTCCCTGAGGTGTGTGTTACCTTGGGATACTGTACTGTGCGCATGTGTGCAGGCACATGTGAGCACTTGTTAATTCAAAATTGAGAATTTGTTTAGGAATAGAGGAAACAGGAAAGCAGCTTTTCCTGTTCCAAGTAATGAACAAAAAACAGGTGGTAGTGGAAGATAGCCAGTTCAGAAAAATGTCATTAGGCTTAACACTGAAAGTGCAGAATCCTGTGCATAAATAGTGTTTGTACTGTATCTTAATTAGCTTAGTTTAATACTTGGTAAGTTGTTGCTTCCTAATTTTTAGTGTTGGTTTTCTTTCTGCTTAGTCTAGTCATATTTTTATTTGGAATGTCAGGGTTTTGTTTTGTTTTTTGTTTTGAGGTTGGTTTTTGGGTTTTTTTTTTTTTGTTTGGTTTTTTTTGGTTTTTCATGTGTTTGTTTTGGATATGTTTAACTTGAATTAATGGAAAGTATGTTGCAGGGCACTCGTATTTCAGCAAAACGATTCTTAAACATTTAATATTTGGGACTTAAATGTGAAATAGTCTGAAAAATGCAACATAATGAATATTACTTGTACACAAATGCTTTTATCTGCCAATGTATGCCATTTTTACTGAAACAACTGCAGACTGTTTTTGGTAACTTAAGGCTTCTAGTGTTCAGTGTATTGTCTCCCGTTATTTGTTCTATAAGGCTGTAAGGGGTTTTGCTATTACAATTTTAAATTCACAAAATGGTCATCTTAAATGTGTTTAATGAAAACTAAATGTTGGTCTTGTATCTTCGATACATTAAGTACTCGTGTATAATGTAATACAAGTGTTAATCTATACTTGAAGCATATAATTTCTCTCCCAGTTTTGCTACTAGAACAAAATTTGAATAAAACTACTGTCTTGGAGACTCTAAAGGTAGATAAATGTGTGGTAACATTTCCATGTGCACTGAATGTCTACACTCCCAGATGATATGGAAATTGTTGATGAATAAGCTATTCTGGAAATCCTTTTTAGAACATGAAGAAAAGTGGTTTCTGTTGTTTTAGCCATACCCTTATGAAATGCCACTGATGTTATCACATGCAGGAATGAAACACTGCTTTGATATCTACTATACTTTATCGAAGCTCTAGTTGAATCAATTGAAACTGCCAGAGCAGCAGCATTACAACTTGATTTCCATCCCGAATCCCATTGCCATCTGATTTTTTTTTTCCTATTATTGCTTGGGCACTGTCTGAAAAGGAGAATATGGTCTTTCCTGTAAGATAGAAGTGCCAAGGTATATTCTCAGATGTGTGTGCTTTAATGTAAAGTAATCTGCAAATTTGAAAGCAAATCATTGTCCTGTAAAATTAATTAGAATATTTGGAGTAAGATTCCTGCTCAACTGTTTGTATATTAAAAATATACTACAAGTGTAAGGTACTCCTAAATGTTTTATCATTCTTGTAAAGAATGTTATGAAATTATTCATATTTAAAAAGTTAACTATTGCCTACTTTAAACCTGCTTTTCCTATTTCAGAAAAGGAATGAGAAAGGCAGCATTACAAGTTCTGACAGGCTTTTGCTAATGATGCGTTTTATTCAGCTTGAGAGCACTGTCAAGTATAGTCTGGGAAATAACAAATTGGAAACCTATAGATGCGAACCATTCTGGTTTTATGTTATAAACTTCATACAGAGGTACAATGGCAATCTGATAAGGATTATTACAGTAAAAGCAACTTGCTCTGAGTAGGCAGTAAACTGCTACAAATCTTCATGTATGTTTTAGAAGCTGCTGAAGCTACTACAGTAGTAAGACATGATCCTTTTAACTTTATATCAAAGCCTGAATGGCCTGGGTAAGCTTAGGACTCTAGCAGCAAGGCACAGTACAAATGGGCAGTGAGAGGTTCACCTGCTGTAAATAGACAAGATCCTGTGATCTGTTTGAAGCTAAAATTAGACAGCTAGATACCTTGGAGACCTGGACTTCTCAGGGAAAAGGTGAGAGTAGCTTTTCACTTGGATGGTAACTTCAAATAAATGGGCTAGTGCATGTAACAAGATGATCTATTCCCATCTATATGAAGGCTGTGGTAAAGAAAAGAACACTGAGAAGATGGAACAGAATAGGTAGCTATATGTTCAAAAGATGATGAATAGACCAATTTGATTAGAAGCTTATTTTGCCTTATTTATTACTGTAACAATCATTTTTAGAAGATTTTTCTAAGTTCAGCTGCAACTAACTGCTTTAATTTCTTTTTAAACAGGTGTCAAACAAAAAATCAAACAGCACTCCTCCCCCAGCACAGCTATCTAAAATCAAAGTACCAGCACCACAGACAGTACTGAAGAAAGAAAAGAGGCAGAGTTCTTCAAGGTTTAATGTTAGCAATAACAGGGAGCTTCAGAAACTGCCGGCTTTAAAAGGTATGTCTTTCTAAATCAGAATGACTCTTGGGGGGATCTTGGGCATGAGACAGAGAAGCATCTCAACTACGATGTGTCTGGACAGCATACATAATATATCAAATATACATGTGCAAACTTGCACATACTTGCATGCTCAAACACACTGTTTTGCTTTGTTCTTTCAATCCTTAAAGGAGGACTTAAAATGTGTTGCCCTCTTGGCAATCAGTATAGGAAATACTTAGGTTTCTTCAACCCAGAAATGTCTGTGTGAAAGTATGTTCACTTATCTCACATAAAAGCAGAATATTTGGGCTCTCTGTGCAAAATATTAGTCATCTGTCCTCAGTGCAGCATGCTGAAACCCTACTTTGTACTAAAATATCTCTTGGCATTGTGGGAAGACCTTGCTATTTATTGGTCTTGTTTTCCTGATTGTGGGTCAAATGGAGTGGCATCTTTTTAGTGAATATGATTTTTCCTTTGTCAGTTTTAAGGCTTTGTGATCTTTTATATTTACTGCCATGTGGAATGAAAAGATGATGATAGTTGATGTCTTAATAACACAGCTTTTATCTTTAGTTTAGCTACTGTCGTGTAGATACATGTTTCCATAGTGTGCTTACAGTAGCTTGTAGTAGTGCTAGGGTAGAATTGTCCAGGTGGGGTCAGACGTACTGATCTATTACTTATGAGCAACTGATTTGCTCTGAAGGTTTATTTAAAGAAAAAAAACAAAACAAACCAGCTGTTTTGAAGTTGGCACTGAAAGCCTAATAGATTGCTGAAGTGTTGGTTAGTATTGATGTAGGCAATGTGGAAGTGTCAAGGGATAAGACATTTCCTCCAGTCACTGTTTTCTTGATATAATGCATTAGTGTTTCTTGAATACAAGAAACTTAGATTCTCAGCCCATCTGAATTACACTGCTTTGAAACAGATCAAATTAGGTAACACTCATCTCTTCACAAAGATACTGTTTTTACAAAATATGTGAAATATTATCCATCGCGTTAGTACAGCAGTTTATATACAAGATGCTGCTTAGTTTTAAGATTTAACTGCTGCTTAATCTGTGAATTTCAGTCTATTTTATTAGATTTGTAAATAAGAATATTTAGCACCACAGATTATCGATAATATGGCCTATGTCTTAAACTGGCATAGTAGGTTCATGCACAAGCTGTCACATCCAGGGTGTGACATAAGCAAATGACACTGAATTAAAATAGTGATTTTTATAAAAAGTTATGCATACAGCCTTATTGACTGGCATGACCTTTTGTTCAAAGACTCAACTGCCAAGAAAAATGTTTGTTACATGGTCTAGAACCTCCATTTTGTCCTGTTTTAAATAGTGTGTCTCTGGTTGTGCCTGGGATTGTCAGTTTAGGGAGGCTAGAACTGAGCATGCAATTAGAAGCAGGGTGGACAGTGAGCTGGAAATGAGAAAAATGAGTGCAGGTGGGAGTGAGGGAAAGTAATCCATTTTACAGTGGGCGAGGTGAAGTTTTAGATCTCTTGCAGCTTAAACTGGTAACCTATGAAGAATGCCTGCTTGGACTTGGGGAGGGGGGGGTGAAGTAAAAAAAAATTACACACACAAAAAAAAAAGAGTAAGTCTTCAGGTATGTTCCAAGAGCATTCTAGTATATTTGACACAACATACCTAGATGTGAAGAAATGGTAGGAGTGTTGTGAATATGCATTATATTGCCTTTCAGCAATCACTCCCCCTGCTCAGGTGAAATGAAAGATCTTGAGCTCATCTGTGGTGGATGTCTGATGCTCTGTGTATGTCCCCAGGCTGTTGAGAGTCAAACTTTGTTATGAAATGCTGGTGCAATGGCTGATCTGGATAGATAGTAGTTACTACGTTTACTAATAAAGCTATGTCCAGTGTCACGAATCATAGCAAGTGTCTGGATAATTGCTCACCACATGTGTTCATTCATTCCCACCTAGTAGGGTTGCTGGGAATGCTGTTGGCCAGTGAGTCACCCTGTCTCCTAATGTTGTACAGAGATACATGACTTGATGTGCATTCAGTGGGTCAAAGCTGAGAAACTTTCCTTTTGGACAGCTTTAAGTGTGATGTTTAACGTCTGTGTCTGGGCAGGAGTTAGAGTGGACTGACAGGCTGTAATTTAGAGGACTGAGATGGTTAAGGCGGGTTTGACTTGAATGAAGCGCTGGGAAGAACATATTGTTCCTTCGGCTTAGCTGTGTTTAAGGTGGCTGTATTTCTGCAGCTGCAGTATCTGGGAAACCTTTCTTCTGTCTGTAGCAGAGAGAGATGTGTATTTTCTTCATGAATGTAGGGTTGACTACCGTATAGTGTGATGCACATTACATGAGGTATTTTAATCAGAGCGTAGAGAATGGGGTTGTCTTTGCATGCTTTAATTAAGGTTTGTATTAGGTCTGTGAAAGCTTGTAACTGGTAAGCTCTAAATGGCCTGTGGTATTGCTGAGATAACCACTGTTTTCCTGTGCCACAGGGCTGGAGTTTAGGTCAGTGGATCACTTGAAATAGTGAGAAGGGAAAGGAGGAGATGCCAGAGTGGGTTTTCATCAAGGTTTCTTATTTAGGAAATCCTTTTTGGTCTTTAGGCATGTTGTGAACTTTCTCTTAGGCATTGCACAGAAGTGCTGATGATAGGGTTCCAGAAATACCAGCCTATATGCCCTGGTGACTGGTATTAGTGTGGTATGATTTGTATTCATTGGAGCAGCTTATGATTAACATTGTACACCCTCAGTTTATTCAG
The DNA here is from genome assembly GCF_000696875.1 of Nestor notabilis. Taxonomy (NCBI): domain Eukaryota; kingdom Metazoa; phylum Chordata; class Aves; order Psittaciformes; family Psittacidae; genus Nestor; species Nestor notabilis. The sequence goes on along the minus strand of NW_009915026.1, from coordinate 10,402 downwards.
GAAATGGAAGAGCAGAATAGCTCAGATAATGCAAAAAGGAAATAAATTATGAGTTAAGAGGCTCCAAGAATAGAGATTAAGGTGAAAAAAATAAGTCTCTGGTGCAAGTGGTTTGTGGAGCATTAAGATCCATATATTAGCAAAGCTGAAAGCTGTGAAGCTTCCTGCAGCACAGTGTGATGCAACCTGATTTAGTTCTGTTGGAATAGGTAGCTTGTCTGCCCACGGATAACCCAGAAGCTTCTCTGGAGAAGCACCCTCAGAACTGTCTCAAACATCTTTTCAAGATCTTGCCTGTTTTCACAACAAAAACAAAAATTTTGTGCCAACAGACATGTGTTATGTTAATTTCTGCTTATCTGGTTCAGCTTGTTAGCTAACATTTGTAGTGCAGGTACTTCAGTTACAGAAAGCTGGGGTTTGTTTTCAGTTGTTTATTATTTCAGAAAAAAACCCTGGCCTTAAAGTTGTGTTTTGTTATGGTTTGAAAAGTTGCAGATTAATGTTTTGGTTATTTCAAATATAAATGCAAAGGGGTGTTTCAGCCTTCAGAAATGTAAGTTTCTTCACTTTTGCTTCCTTAAGAAACAGTTTGTAATTTGGGATATATTGAAATTGTTTGCAGATTGAAGAGTGTGTTCTATATGAGATAAACAACAGAGGGTTCAATATGAATATTTAATAAATATATTTCTAAAGTACCAGATATGAGCTTGTATGTACCTGACCACCAACACACTCAAGTACTGTGTTCTTTGCAACTGCCTACTTTAACTTTATGCAAGAAACTTTAATTCATTGTTTCATTATGGATAACTTTTTTGTGGTTAATTAGCAAATAATTCCACAGTGTCTCTGATTTAGTTTGTTGTGTGCTGGGATTCATTTCTGGTGATGATGGTGGATCATATTCACTTCTTGATTTTATGTTACCTCTACAAACTTCTGACACTCATATACATTATATACTGGGAAAAGCTTGAGAGACTGAATATGCGATGCGTATGTGCTACTCATGTAGCTGTGTTCGTTTGGTTTTGAGAGGAAACTTTTGAGAGTGTCATGGTATGTTACAAATTGCATGCCTTGTTGCTTGTGCACTTGGCAGCTGCAATAATACATTTTCACTTGAGCTCCCATGGAGTTAGTATCCAAACGTCACCATACAGATCAAGACTCTCAAACTTTAAACAAACAAACAAAAAAAAAGACCTGGATTTAATGCTGAGGGAAAGGAAGGATATATTTTTTCCTTTTTTTTTTTTTTTTGTTTTTATTTTTAATAAGGTAATTGCATTTAGTTCCAGATCTAGCAGCCTTTTTTTTCCTTCTCTTACATGCATATTAAGAAAACTTTTACCACACAAACATTTGTAAATTCTATAAGCTTACTATCTAAACCATTAGAAGATCAACAGTGTTTTCTGAATTTTCCCTGAATTTTTTTCTTTAACTCATTTATTGTTGTTTGGGTTGGTGTTTTGTTGGTTTGGGGCTTTTTTTAAAGTTGTTGTCTTTGTGGGGTTTTTGTTTTTATTAATTAAAAATAATTCTACTTTTACTCTCTGATTTTACTGAGAATGTAGTTGTCCCTTACCACATGAAAGCAGTGAGCAACATCTGCAGGACTGAGGTTGCTGCTGTGATGGACTCACTGAGTAACTGACCAAGATCGAAATGGAATTAAAAAAAAAAACAAAACAGCCAGCAGTCTGCTATTTCATAACTGGTTAACGAGCAGTCTAAATGCTAATGTCTTTCATGTCTATTCTAGGCTATTAATACAGAAAAGTAAAATATAAGTGTAATGATTCAAAAACGTACATTACTGAAAATGGGAATTTATATTCATAAGAACTTACAGTTTTAGTAATACTTCTGTTGACAGATTTTTTCCCCCTGTTGTACAGTCTTGCAAATAATGGATTTCTGAGATGCTCCCTTGCCCATTATGTACATTCAGTTTGTATGCTACAAGGGATTTTAACAGTACAAACAGGTGAACATACTTGTATTTGTGTAAGTACGTTATTTTGCAAGGACGTGCTGATTTTAGTAAACTGTAAATGTGCAGCGTTTAGAGATAACTGTTGGGCAAAGTGGTGAGATTAAGAATGTGGTCTGAATCTCTACAATACGTAAGAGAATGTTGCAATGAGAATTTTTAAATACATTAAGATGCCGTGACTGGAATAAAGGTTTTGTACACTGTCAGATAAGATTGTGTCGCAAATATAACTTTAACCTGCAAGGAATATTTATTAAAAGATAATTGTCACTATCAGTCGTAGATAAGAAATTTGAAAAAATAAAGTGACTTCAGTGCTCCGTAATATTCTGAAGTGTTGAAAAATTTCCCAAAGAACATGTGTTAATCATGCATATGTAAATTTTAGTGTGATGTGAAAATACGTTTTTTTGGTAGCATTTCTGTACATAGATTTTAAAGCTGGATAGAATTATTTTATATCCATATAGAGTGCTTCTGTGATGCCAGTGTCGTGATTTTGTTCATGGGTTTGGGGTTGGGCTGGTTTCTTTTTTAGATTGGTGAATGTTATTTTGTGTAATCTTAAAGATGGTTATTGCAATTCGGCTTTTATTTTCAAATACAGTTCCTAATTTATTCACAGAATTACTGTTTACCTCCTGGAATTGGATTTTTGATCTTGCAAACATGGATAAAATATTCTTGCAAAGGCATATATCAAGATAGGAAGAAATGAGCTGTGTTGTCAGATGTGGACATACATACTAACTTTTTGTGCTGAAAAGTATAGAAGATGGAATACTGTGCTGTTTCCTTAATGTAGAATAACTGCATGTGACAGGATTGTGGTGTTTTGTTGCTGAAGATCTTGCTGTGCGTGTTGATCAGCCCTGTTTTGACCTTCTGGTGGAGATGTCTGTTCCTGACTTAGCATGATTTCAAAATTGAAAGTACTATCAGTCATATCTATTCTTTATTCCCTTTTTTAATGATGAAAATAATGAACACGGCAAGTCATAAGTGACATTTTTTCTGAGCACTTCTCATGCAAAGTGCATGGTTTCCTTTTTTTATTCAAGCAGAGACTTCAGAGCCATGCCAAATTCTGAGTCTTCTGTGTGAGAGGACATAGAGAACATCAGGGCGGTGTCTCAACTTGTCTGCTTGTGATACAGGACTCTGATAGGGAGGCAAGCCTTATTAAAGTTTTCCTAATGTTTTTAAGACATAAATGCCTGTCTAGGAGATAGTTCTGTTTTCATCGTCTGTACAGTATTAAAGTCTGAATCAAGATTGCAGAGAAGTGATTCCAGTGTAAGATTCTGATTCTTAAAAAAAAAAAAAAAAAAAATTGGACCAAATTTTCATTGATAAAACTGTTGTAACTATGAGGAAGGGGGAGAAAGTGAGAATTTCTCCAAATGCCAGAATTGTAAGGTTGTGTGTTTCTCTTGACTGTAGAGTACAGATAAGTAAGCAAAACTGATATCAAGGTTAAAGTAAAAGCAAATCAAGTATTGTTCTCTGTGCTGCAGAGAAATTCAACTATATATGTTGGTAATTTCCACAAATTCATATCAGGGTTATTTCAAACTTAACCAGAGTGTATTACCTGTTAGTTTAAAACTAGCATCTATTTTTGTGATACAAAAAGAGACTGACTGGATGTATGTAATATAATTGAATTTGTGGGAATCATGGCAGTAATGGAGAACTATGGGGGTTTTAGGAGCACTTTTCTTAAAAGCTGTTGAGACTGGACATCTCAATACTTAATGTCACTTCCATTGCAGAAGCTTATTCCTGCCAGTTGTAAATCAGGTAGAGAAGAAAGGTGCAGTATTTTGACTACTCCAGATTAATTATGCTTCTTGCGTTTGTGCATGGCAATGAATAAATTTTGTCCATCTGCAAGGTGGTAGCGTCACTGTTTAGCTGGAAGTATTTTATGCAAAGTAATATGGTAGATTAAATAAGATAATGCTACTGTAAAAGATAATTTGCCCTAATAAGTAATACATTTAAAAGACAAAACTCAGGCAAAAGAATTACGTCTCATGAAAAACATTGATGAATATAGTTTTGTGATTCTCTTCCTCCTTGTACACAAACTATACTGGACTAATAACTCAGCGTGCTGAGTGCTATCCTTCCAGTCCTGGCTGCATTCATACTTTTATAGTGTTTTTGGCAGCCCAATATTGTATCGAACTTATCAAAACAAAAAATCCATAATGGAAAATACTGCAGAAATTCACTTTTCCTTACATCAGTATGGTTAGGTGTCATTGAATGTATGAAATGTATCATGTGAAACAACTGTGGAGGCACTTTGTCATGTTAATTTTGTAACTTCGTCTTTGATCTTAAACACATTATCATAGCGTTGCATAAACAGACTTTCCTGTATGTATTTTTCTTTTAAATGTTCAGAAGAATTATGAAAATGTGTGGTAAGCATATACATTTCTTAAAACAAAAACTGGCAATTGCTCGGTGTTCATACAGGAAAATATGATCTATGAAATGAGTAAATATTTTAATATTTAATGATTGCCAAAGTATTAAAATATTTAGCAATTATCCAGTCCGAATTACTACATAACATTTTGAAGATTAAGAAACATGATAGTGAATAACTACAAAAAAGGTTATCGGAAAAAAAATACTTTGCTTCAGTGTGAGGGGTTTTTTTCCCCCTTTAGTTAGCTTTAAGTGAAATCATAGGCTTGGATTAATGAGCCATTTTTCATTTCAACTGCCCTATCAGACACCTACTCATTAGTCAGCAGCTGAAACTGTTAGGAGAATGCTTTACATCTGTCACTGGCAGCATTTCCTACCAAACTTGTTTCCACCAAAGCTTGGCTAGATTCCATAAAAATGGGATTTAAAATGTGGCCTTATTTTCTAGATTCTAACTTGTCTCTGAACTGAGATTCAGAGCTTTCTTAAAATGTCTTTTATTATGCTCTTATTTACTAAAAGAACATTCTGTTCCACTGCACAGGTCTTCATTATGATCAAACCTAAACAATGAACTTCTCCATAAGAGCTCTACTGATCAAATACTGAATATGATATTTATACATGTAAATGTAAGTCAGTGTTTGCTGGATACTTGGCATGTTCTCAAGTTTTTACTTTTAAATTTCTGTGCTTCATTTCTTGAAAATCACGTGTGTGACCTATGTAACAAGGCCACAGATAGGAGGAAGTTTGGTGGTATACATCTTAGCTTTTATACTGAGCTTGATTAAAATATTGTGTCAGTATTTGAAACAAGCTTCTGCAATCTGCCATGAGAAATGTTGTTTTGTACCAGATGCTATTCTTAAAATATATATTTTTTTAAGGTAACTAATGATATTTTTTGTATTGTACAACTTCCTGAGCTCAACAGATATTGACTGATTCCTCCCTTCACCCCCTACCCCCCACTTATAAGACCTTTTGAGTATTGGCTGAAGGAAACTTGACACTGTTGTAGTGTGTGTGCGCTGCAGTGACCATGCAAACAGCAGGAAATCCAGATAGAGAAAAATCCAATTGCTGGCAGATGTTTGTCAATTCCACTTTTAATGAGTTTTTGTTATATGTGAAGGAAATTCTTGATTTTTTTCAATGTGGAAGGTAGAAGGCTATCTTTTGCCATGCTTCAGTCCTAGAAATTCTTTAAGGAAGCCGAATGACAGTCCATACCCATTTCATTGATCCAGGTAAGGATTTTTTTCTTATCAGTTTATTTCTTTTGATAGCTAAGTATTAACATGGCGTTTACCACCTCTGTTTTCTTGAAGAATTTCCTCTTGGCTGTCCTTTGGAATTGAGTCAGAACCTTGTAGAAGTCTGTCAGCTTTCCTTTTGCTGTGATTTCTTCTCCAAAATGTGTAGTATCTGGTGGGTGGTGGGTTTTTTTGGTTTTGTTTTTGGGGTTTTTTTGTTTGTTTGGTTTGGTTTTTTTGTTTGTTGTGGTTGTTTTGTTTTTTTTTGGGGGGGGGGTGTTTTGTTTTGGGTTTTTTTTTTTTTTTCTACTCTAGAACAAAGTTACTGTCTTCAGATAATTCATAGTTCAGGGTTGTCAAGAGACCCTTGATTTCCATAGCCTGACATCATTTGTGAGAATGGCAAGTTTTGGTTAGGCTATAAATAGAGGGGAAAAAAGGAAATTAAGTTGGTCCTAACAGTAAAAGCAAGTCATGTTTATTCCCACCCCTTCTTTGGGTGGCTGTCTGGTGAACCAGATAATGGAATCGATGTGACTCAAACCCCCCACCTTTTCCTTCTCACTTGAACTCTTCTCAGTCTCCTAATCTGGTTCAACCATGCAGGCACATCAAAGCCTTGTACAGCAATTTCAGATGGTTGTGCACATGTGCCTCAGAAGAGGTGGGGTTGCAGCAGTAGTTCATTTAGACTTAGCTCAGTTTAGGCTGCCATGGAACACTGTTTAAGTTAACAGAAAACCAACCTGACAGTAAAGTAAGTGGCTTTCTACTGGATTAGCGGACTAAACCAACTCAGCTGTGGGTCTGATGACCACTGAAGCAGATGAGAGCAAAATAAAGCAGAGGGTGATGCTGGAATGAGACTGAATCAGTCTGCAATTAGGCTGCCTTAGGTGCTGAGGCATAGCAGCTTCAGCAGTTGTGGAACTGTGACTTTAGTTACCCTAGAGTTCAGACTAAATAGTCCTCCCACAATCAAGAAATGAAAACTCCTCATATAGTCTGAGAGGTAATCAACTTTTTCTAAGGTGTCTTCATGTAAATAGAAATTAATACAGTTTTAATTATCTTATGTTGTTGATTCTGTCACTATCAGTTAGAACTGTAGCTAGTTCAGAATGGAAATAAAGGCAGCCTTTGGGCAGGTGAACGGGAGGTGGGTGTTGGGGTTTTTCTAAATCACAACCCAAATAGAGTGTGTGTTTTTTGAAAGAAATACTACATAGTCTCCTAGGATAAAGAGAATTCACCAGCTATAGTGATGGATCTTAACTGTAACACATGTATATTCTGAGAAATTTATTATAGAATTTTCCTTCATTCCCATCATCAGGAAGTTAGCAGTGATAAGCAGGGTTCAGAGAAAACCTGCAAGAGCTACAGCTTTGCTATGCTATCAATCTGTTTTTTCATGCATTAAATTCTAAAATGGGTAGCCAAAGCTAATACAATTTTTGATTGTCTTGCAACAGAAGTGTATTCATAAATTTGTTCAAGTAAGCTCTTCCTCCTCCCACTGACACTTATTAGCTCCATTCCACTTGCACTAGTATTCTTTCCCTTCCCATTAGTAAGTCAATTCCTAACTCAATTTTCTTTGCATTTTTTTTTTCCCCAAATGAGGTTGCTCAAAGTAATTGAACTTGGGTAAATATTTTCCTTTGGTGGCAAATCAAATATTTTAATGCTGAAACAAAGGGAGGGTATACAAACCTCCCGAGTACAACATAGCTCCCAATCCATACAACTGATGAAGATACCAGATTTTGTTAATGAGCAAAAGGTCTTACAAAGATTTATGTTCTTCAGCTCCACTAGTGTCCTGTCAGTAGCACACCAGGAATATACTGAATTATGAATTATGTCAGTTTTAACCAGCTTCATACTAAGTACTGACCTCAGATGTAACACAGTCCTGTAAAGAGGAAGAAATGTGAACATGGTATGTGTATCTTGAAAGAAAACTTACCTTAATGTGACTTAATGTTCTGCCAGTGCTACTGCTAGCACTTCGTCATATTTACTCTCTTCAGTGAAGCAGTAAAAAAAACGTGTAGATGAGGCCCTTAGTGACATGGTTTGGTGGTATACTTGGCAGTCCTGGGGTAAAGGTTGGACTTGATCTTAAAGGACTTCTCCAAGCTAGTTGCTTCTGAGAACAATGTAGGGAGGTTGACTCTGAAACCATTACCTAAAATTTGCTAATGAACCTCCAGCTGTTCAAGCCATGCTTGTGTGTAAAGTAGGAAGTGGAACTGTAACTAATCATTCCCTTTTAGCCTTGTGTTCCAGTATGGTAGTTCAGTTGTGTGCCATTGGATCAGCAGTTTTCATAGCCATTTAATCTTTGCAGGGAGTTTCAAAGCAACAGAAACAGCAGTTAACTATTGAAGCAAAGAGAGAGAGAGTGAGAGAGCAGCTGCCTTTTAAAGATGTGGTTACCAGATAAACTAGAATTTTAAACCTAATTTTTTCTGCTTCATAGTGTGTCTTATCACTATAGAACAGCCTAATTGTACTTTAGATAGGGAAATGAAACAGAATTTTCTTATGAAATTCTGTATATGAAAATAGAATGAAAATTATCTCAGTTCTTCAGTTTTCTTTTTGTCTTGATCCATCAAGATCTGGTAGAAAATGTTGTAGGAGGTCAGTCTTGGTTTTCTTTTTAAATTGAATTTTATTAAAGGCTCATCTCTGTGGTAGCTTATTATTTTATAAGACTAAAATTTCACATCTAAGGTATACCCAAGAGAAACCTGGCACTTTTGAGAATGTACCTCCCTTGTATTTGTCTAGACTGGAAGGACAAATTATTTGAAACTCTGTAGTCTTAGGTGAAAGTTTTAAAGGGGCATCAGAATCTCATGTCATCCATTTTGATGTTCTCAAAAGCCAGACCAGCTACATTTGTATCACTCATTATGTTTGGTCACTTTTAAAATTATTGGAAAGTTTGCAGTCTCTTACTTTGTTTCACTGTGCTTATTGCAAGAGGATTTCATTTAATATCTAACCTAATCTTCCTTGATGTAGGAGAAGTTTACTGTCTGTAGTGAACGCAGGAAAAACTGAATTCCCTTCATCTCCATAATTACTCTTTAAAATACTTGGATATTCTCAGTCTAGTCTTTCTATTAAAAAAAAAAAAAAAACAAAAAACAAAAAACAAAAAAACCAACCCACAAAAAATAACCCACCAGCAAACAAACAAAAAAAAACCCCAAAAGCCCAAAACAAACAAACCAACCCCCCAACAAAGAAACACCCAAACAAACAAAAAGCCAACAACCTACATCACAGCAGCTTTATTTTTTTAACTAAGTAATATTTTCTAGATTGGTCACGTTTGGGCTTTCTCATCAGGTTTATATCCTTCTTCAACTGTGACATCTAGGAGGTACTATTTCAAGTTGAGCCTTGTCAGCAGTCAGTAAATCCAATTGATTTCTTCATGTCTTATGGGTAATATTCCTCTTCTTTTTTTTTTTTTTTTTTTTTTAATCCCAGTTATTCTTTTCCCTTCATCCAATTCAGTAATATTCAATACAGCTCTAACTCACCTCTGACAGTGTATTATTGTAGTGAGATAAATTTTTTCTAACCAAGTATGCGTATGCCTGATAATTTGGTTTTTGTTCCAAATTTTCATCAGCAAATTACCTAACTGAAAAGTCTCTCTCTCTCTTTTTTTTCTTTTTTTTTTTTTTTTTAACGTACTCTTTTTTTAGCAGATAGATGTTAGGACAGTGCCATAGATCAAGTAATCTAAATATTTAAAGGTGACATGCTGGTGCAAACAGGATTTGAAGACAAGCACAGATTTGGAGACAGTACAAGTGTGACACTGAACATGACTCCCAGAGGTGCAGTACCTAGGGGAGCAAAGTGGTTCTTCAGATAGGTCATTATAAAAATAAGTGTGAAAGTCTTGTATGATGAAGAAAAGGCTGCTCCAAATACCTTAAATAATTTAACTAAAGTTTCGAAGTTCTCATGCTGTGCTTTTTTCTATTTCTGGGTTTATACTGCAAAACTGTTTCCGTATGCCTGTATACTGGTTCTTAGTGCTGCAATACCTAAGTTTTTAATAATAGTAAGAAAGTTGCTTATAATTACTCAACTTTCTAGAAAGGGAAACAAAAGTTTTGCAGTGTCCAAGCCTAACAACATTAACTTAAACTTAAGATAGGTCCACTGCTAGGCTGAAATATTCAGATGAGCATGAAACATGGGGTTCTCATCTCCTGAATGTCATGTGTAGATTTTTTTTTATTATTTTTTTTTTTGATTCATAACGTGCGTAACAGCAACCAATCTAAAACACCTCATGGGGATGCTTAGGAGGTTGGTTTTTGTTATTATATCTCTATCTTACTGTTGAGCTACCTTTTAATAAGGCTCTTGAAAGCTCAAGTTGTACATGTTGCCTTTAATGCTGTGTTTTTCCACGGTTACGTTGAACTCCTGTTTGGTAATTCTTGGCAGCCTTGCTGAAAGAAAAATTAAGCTTTTGGCTCTTTCAGGGAAGAAGAATGCAATTGTTGCACTCTTTCTAGCAGGTGCGTACAGAGTATTATATGTGTGTGTGGGATAACAGAGCAGCAATAACATCATCCTGGTTTAAAATAAGCGAATGCGGAGACTCGTCACCTCCTCTGGCCGCGGTTTGCCAGGCGCCGCG